>NW_026893992.1:0-237058 GCF_032452875.1 Bos javanicus
GGGACCAGCCCCGGCTGATCCAGGGTATTCGAAGGGAGAGACGGCGTAGGCGAAGATCAGGAAACCACTGCTTAATTAAATGTTAATTAAGGATATAAAGAGTAATAGAAGGAGGATAGCTCAGTGAGGAAATTCAGTGGCGAAAAGAGGCTGAATAATTCAGCCAGAAGGTAAGAGAAAGAACGACATGGTGAGACCAAGTTTCGGTGAACAAGGCCCGCACTTTATTTTTCAAAGTAGTTTTTATACCTTAAGTTATGCATAGAGGATAATGGGGGAAGGGGTAGAGTCTTGCAGCAAACCAGGCTTTCTTCCTGCAAACTTATCATATGCAAAAGCTTAGGTGATTTGCATCATCTTCTGGCCCGGAGGCCTGTTAACATTTTAAGACCTTTTCTTCAGAAAACTTATTTTTCTCTAAAGGTGGTTGGTCAGGAGCCACCCTCCAAAAAAGCATTAGATAAAGTTGCATTCCTACAGAGCAAAGGTGTGGTGGGCTATAACAAGAAAAAGAATTAACTCAAGGGTCCCAGGTTACAAACATTAAAGCTACTACTTACACCAATTATATTAATCAATACACTGCCAGGGACACAGCAGGTAAGGGATATGGAAACTTAGCAGCAAACAATGGCCCAACAAGTGAAAAACCATTCACCAATACAATTTCTAATCAATCTTGTAACTACTCAAAAGAATTTGTGTTTAGACAGTTTAGAACATCTCCTGCCTCTCACAGTTGGGAGGCTCTGAACAATCACATGTGGCCGGAAAAACCTATTCAGGCAGGCTAGAGGATTTCCAAAGGAGTTTGTAGCTTAAACACTGTCACACCCAGGAATTATTAACTGGAACTGTAAGCTAACTCTTTTTCAGAGAGAGGTAGTGGGGGAGAGCCCCCCGTAAAGTCAGAGGTTTAGGTGCAAGCACAAGCAGAAAGTAGGCAGACTCTGGTTTTGGGGGTATATGCTCGAGAATTTCCAGGGGGACTCCTGAAGCTCGATCCCGCCTTTGCGCATGCCGAGCCTCCTTCCTCATGACCTTTGTCATGGGCGGAGTTCCTCACTGGCTCCCAGCAGTGATAGAATTCCAGTGGAGCTATTCCAGATCCTGAATGATGATGCTGTGGAAAGTGCTGCACTCAATATGCAATATGCAATATGCACTCAATATGCAATATGCCGGCTCACGGCAGTAGGGGAATCTGGCCTCGAGACGCGTTGAAGAAGGTCTCTGGAGGTCTTTCTCGGGTTGAGGCAGGACACCCTGGGGTCCCTCGACTTGTGCAGGTGACCTCAGGGGGCTTCTCATGGTGGCTCTGAGAAGTCAGGGAAACTGGAGGTGGGAGGGGCCTCTCGGCACTCCACTGGGTTTGGTGCATTGGAAGAGGGCCTCATCTCCAGTTGAGGCAGGAACCTCAGGGTTCCTCTGACTTCAGACTCCGACCGCAAGGTCCCTGCAGACTTGGGACAGGAGAGTCAGGCCTCGTCTTGGGTTGAGGCATGGAACTCCGCTTGCCTCTCGAGGTGTTCCCGGGGAGACAGGCCACGCGTCGAGCGGTATTTGGAACCTGGGGGTCTTTTCCCGACGATGCACGGGCGAGTCACTGCCCCTTCGTGTTGACTTCATTCACAGGGTGGAGTTCGAAGAGGTGTCCGGGCATCGGGTTCTTATCAAGAGGGGACCGGGAAATCGGGGTCCTTCGGAATGTGGAACCACCCACGAGGCCACGTCTGGAATGTCGTCGTGAGACCGGCCTCATCCTGAGGTGCGACCGGAAGGCCGGGAACCCCTTCCAGACAAAGCAGGGGAGTCGACCCTCCTGTCCAGATCAGGAGGGTAGAAGAGGCTCAGAGGAAGTGTTGCCAGAAAACTTCGGTGTTCCTCTCGAGGGAGACCGGGATGTCGGGGCACTTTGTGGGTCGCATCAAGGGTGACAAGTACCGTTTCGAACTCCAATTCCTAAAGTGGGACTTCTCCTGAGACGCTGTAGCGGCACAGGGCTACATCTTGCGATGACGGGGGAACCACGTGGTTTTTCTCGAGGTGTAGCAGGATTCTCGAATTACGACGGGGAATTCAGGATGCTTCTTGTGTAGGCCCAGGGAAGTCCAATCTTCCATTCGAGTTGCGAAGGAAAGCTGGGGATTGCTCTCGAGTGACTGCAGGGCCAATAGACCTCATCTAGGCTTGTGTCCAGAAGCCAGTGTTCCTCCCCAGGGGCGACAGGGATCTCGGGGTTGCATTCCAGACACACCCGGGGAGACAGGCATCCATCTCGAGTGGAAGCAAAGAACCCCGCTCTGCTCTCGAGTCGCGACGGGTATCTCTTGGAGCTCACTGGGTGGACTAAAGGGAGTCAAGCCTCCTGAGGCTTTTGGAGAGAGGTCGCGAGATTGGTCTCTAGGCCATGCAGGAGACGAAGGCCCTCATCTCGCGATGACGGGGGAGTCTTGGGGTTGTTCTCGAGCGGCGGCCCCAGTGTGCGCTTTCTCACGAGGTACGACGGCGAGGTCAGTGAGCCTCTCGTGGGGCGCCAGGGAAGTCGGGTCTCCATGCGAGTGGCGAGGGCGAGCGCGTCATTGCTCTCGAGCCATGGTAGCGTGCCGGGGACCAGCCCCGGCTGATCCAGGGTATTCGAAGGAGAGACGGCGTAGGCGAAGATCAGGAAACCACTGCTTAATTAAATGTTAATTAAGGATATAAAGAGTAATAGAAGGAGGATAGCTCAGTGAGGAAATTCAGTGGCGAAAAGAGGCTGAATAATTCAGCCAGAAGGTAAGAGAAAGAACGACATGGTGAGACCAAGTTTCGGTGAACAAGGCCCGCACTTTATTTTTCAAAGTAGTTTTTATACCTTAAGTTATGCATAGAGGATAATGGGGGAAGGGGTAGAGTCTTGCAGCAAACCAGGCTTTCTTCCTGCAAACTTATCATATGCAAAAGCTTAGGTGATTTGCATCATCTTCTGGCCCGGAGGCCTGTTAACATTTTAAGACCTTTTCTTCAGAAAACTTATTTTTCTCTAAAGGTGGTTGGTCAGGAGCCACCCTCCAAAAAAGCATTAGATAAAGTTGCATTCCTACAGAGCAAAGGTGTGGTGGGCTATAACAAGAAAAAGAATTAACTCAAGGGTCCCAGGTTACAAACATTAAAGCTACTACTTACACCAATTATATTAATCAATACACTGCCAGGGACACAGCAGGTAAGGGATATGGAAACTTAGCAGCAAACAATGGCCCAACAAGTGAAAAACCATTCACCAATACAATTTCTAATCAATCTTGTAACTACTCAAAAGAATTTGTGTTTAGACAGTTTAGAACATCTCCTGCCTCTCACAGTTGGGAGGCTCTGAACAATCACATGTGGCCGGAAAAACCTATTCAGGCAGGCTAGAGGATTTCCAAAGGAGTTTGTAGCTTAAACACTGTCACACCCAGGAATTATTAACTGGAACTGTAAGCTAACTCTTTTTTCAGAGAGAGGTAGTGGGGGAGAGCCCCCCGTAAAGTCAGAGGTTTAGGTGCAAGCACAAGCAGAAAGTAGGCAGACTCTGGTTTTGGGGGTATATGCTCGAGAATTTCCAGGGGGACTCCTGAAGCTCGATCCCGCCTTTGCGCATGCCGAGCCTCCTTCCTCATGACCTTTGTCATGGGCGGAGTTCCTCACTGGCTCCCAGCAGTGATAGAATTCCAGTGGAGCTATTCCAGATCCTGAATGATGATGCTGTGGAAAGTGCTGCACTCAATATGCAATATGCAATATGCACTCAATATGCAATATGCCGGCTCACGGCAGTAGGGGAATCTGGCCTCGAGACGCGTTGAAGAAGGTCTCTGGAGGTCTTTCTCGGGTTGAGGCAGGACACCCTGGGGTCCCTCGACTTGTGCAGGTGACCTCAGGGGGCTTCTCATGGTGGCTCTGAGAAGTCAGGGAAACTGGAGGTGGGAGGGGCCTCTCGGCACTCCACTGGGTTTGGTGCATTGGAAGAGGGCCTCATCTCCAGTTGAGGCAGGAACCTCAGGGTTCCTCTGACTTCAGACTCCGACCGCAAGGTCCCTGCAGACTTGGGACAGGAGAGTCAGGCCTCGTCTTGGGTTGAGGCATGGAACTCCGCTTGCCTCTCGAGGTGTTCCCGGGGAGACAGGCCACGCGTCGAGCGGTATTTGGAACCTGGGGGTCTTTTCCCGACGATGCACGGGCGAGTCACTGCCCCTTCGTGTTGACTTCATTCACAGGGTGGAGTTCGAAGAGGTGTCCGGGCATCGGGTTCTTATCAAGAGGGGACCGGGAAATCGGGGTCCTTCGGAATGTGGAACCACCCACGAGGCCACGTCTGGAATGTCGTCGTGAGACCGGCCTCATCCTGAGGTGCGACCGGAAGGCCGGGAACCCCTTCCAGACAAAGCAGGGGAGTCGACCCTCCTGTCCAGATCAGGAGGGTAGAAGAGGCTCAGAGGAAGTGTTGCCAGAAAACTTCGGTGTTCCTCTCGAGGGAGACCGGGATGTCGGGGCACTTTGTGGGTCGCATCAAGGGTGACAAGTACCGTTTCGAACTCCAATTCCTAAAGTGGGACTTCTCCTGAGACGCTGTAGCGGCACAGGGCTACATCTTGCGATGACGGGGGAACCACGTGGTTTTTCTCGAGGTGTAGCAGGATTCTCGAATTACGACGGGGAATTCAGGATGCTTCTTGTGTAGGCCCAGGGAAGTCCAATCTTCCATTCGAGTTGCGAAGGAAAGCTGGGGATTGCTCTCGAGTGACTGCAGGGCCAATAGACCTCATCTAGGCTTGTGTCCAGAAGCCAGTGTTCCTCCCCAGGGGCGACAGGGATCTCGGGGTTGCATTCCAGACACACCCGGGGAGACAGGCATCCATCTCGAGTGGAAGCAAAGAACCCCGCTCTGCTCTCGAGTCGCGACGGGTATCTCTTGGAGCTCACTGGGTGGACTAAAGGGAGTCAAGCCTCCTGAGGCTTTTGGAGAGAGGTCGCGAGATTGGTCTCTAGGCCATGCAGGAGACGAAGGCCCTCATCTCGCGATGACGGGGGAGTCTTGGGGTTGTTCTCGAGCGGCGGCCCCAGTGTGCGCTTTCTCACGAGGTACGACGGCGAGGTCAGTGAGCCTCTCGTGGGGCGCCAGGGAAGTCGGGTCTCCATGCGAGTGGCGAGGGCGAGCGCGTCATTGCTCTCGAGCCATGGTAGCGTGCCGGGGACCAGCCCCGGCTGATCCAGGGTATTCGAAGGAGAGACGGCGTAGGCGAAGATCAGGAAACCACTGCTTAATTAAATGTTAATTAAGGATATAAAGAGTAATAGAAGGAGGATAGCTCAGTGAGGAAATTCAGTGGCGAAAAGAGGCTGAATAATTCAGCCAGAAGGTAAGAGAAAGAACGACATGGTGAGACCAAGTTTCGGTGAACAAGGCCCGCACTTTATTTTTCAAAGTAGTTTTTATACCTTAAGTTATGCATAGAGGATAATGGGGGAAGGGGTAGAGTCTTGCAGCAAACCAGGCTTTCTTCCTGCAAACTTATCATATGCAAAAGCTTAGGTGATTTGCATCATCTTCTGGCCCGGAGGCCTGTTAACATTTTAAGACCTTTTCTTCAGAAAACTTATTTTTCTCTAAAGGTGGTTGGTCAGGAGCCACCCTCCAAAAAAGCATTAGATAAAGTTGCATTCCTACAGAGCAAAGGTGTGGTGGGCTATAACAAGAAAAAGAATTAACTCAAGGGTCCCAGGTTACAAACATTAAAGCTACTACTTACACCAATTATATTAATCAATACACTGCCAGGGACACAGCAGGTAAGGGATATGGAAACTTAGCAGCAAACAATGGCCCAACAAGTGAAAAACCATTCACCAATACAATTTCTAATCAATCTTGTAACTACTCAAAAGAATTTGTGTTTAGACAGTTTAGAACATCTCCTGCCTCTCACAGTTGGGAGGCTCTGAACAATCACATGTGGCCGGAAAAACCTATTCAGGCAGGCTAGAGGATTTCCAAAGGAGTTTGTAGCTTAAACACTGTCACACCCAGGAATTATTAACTGGAACTGTAAGCTAACTCTTTTTTCAGAGAGAGGTAGTGGGGGAGAGCCCCCCGTAAAGTCAGAGGTTTAGGTGCAAGCACAAGCAGAAAGTAGGCAGACTCTGGTTTTGGGGGTATATGCTCGAGAATTTCCAGGGGGACTCCTGAAGCTCGATCCCGCCTTTGCGCATGCCGAGCCTCCTTCCTCATGACCTTTGTCATGGGCGGAGTTCCTCACTGGCTCCCAGCAGTGATAGAATTCCAGTGGAGCTATTCCAGATCCTGAATGATGATGCTGTGGAAAGTGCTGCACTCAATATGCAATATGCAATATGCACTCAATATGCAATATGCCGGCTCACGGCAGTAGGGGAATCTGGCCTCGAGACGCGTTGAAGAAGGTCTCTGGAGGTCTTTCTCGGGTTGAGGCAGGACACCCTGGGGTCCCTCGACTTGTGCAGGTGACCTCAGGGGGCTTCTCATGGTGGCTCTGAGAAGTCAGGGAAACTGGAGGTGGGAGGGGCCTCTCGGCACTCCACTGGGTTTGGTGCATTGGAAGAGGGCCTCATCTCCAGTTGAGGCAGGAACCTCAGGGTTCCTCTGACTTCAGACTCCGACCGCAAGGTCCCTGCAGACTTGGGACAGGAGAGTCAGGCCTCGTCTTGGGTTGAGGCATGGAACTCCGCTTGCCTCTCGAGGTGTTCCCGGGGAGACAGGCCACGCGTCGAGCGGTATTTGGAACCTGGGGGTCTTTTCCCGACGATGCACGGGCGAGTCACTGCCCCTTCGTGTTGACTTCATTCACAGGGTGGAGTTCGAAGAGGTGTCCGGGCATCGGGTTCTTATCAAGAGGGGACCGGGAAATCGGGGTCCTTCGGAATGTGGAACCACCCACGAGGCCACGTCTGGAATGTCGTCGTGAGACCGGCCTCATCCTGAGGTGCGACCGGAAGGCCGGGAACCCCTTCCAGACAAAGCAGGGGAGTCGACCCTCCTGTCCAGATCAGGAGGGTAGAAGAGGCTCAGAGGAAGTGTTGCCAGAAAACTTCGGTGTTCCTCTCGAGGGAGACCGGGATGTCGGGGCACTTTGTGGGTCGCATCAAGGGTGACAAGTACCGTTTCGAACTCCAATTCCTAAAGTGGGACTTCTCCTGAGACGCTGTAGCGGCACAGGGCTACATCTTGCGATGACGGGGGAACCACGTGGTTTTTCTCGAGGTGTAGCAGGATTCTCGAATTACGACGGGGAATTCAGGATGCTTCTTGTGTAGGCCCAGGGAAGTCCAATCTTCCATTCGAGTTGCGAAGGAAAGCTGGGGATTGCTCTCGAGTGACTGCAGGGCCAATAGACCTCATCTAGGCTTGTGTCCAGAAGCCAGTGTTCCTCCCCAGGGGCGACAGGGATCTCGGGGTTGCATTCCAGACACACCCGGGGAGACAGGCATCCATCTCGAGTGGAAGCAAAGAACCCCGCTCTGCTCTCGAGTCGCGACGGGTATCTCTTGGAGCTCACTGGGTGGACTAAAGGGAGTCAAGCCTCCTGAGGCTTTTGGAGAGAGGTCGCGAGATTGGTCTCTAGGCCATGCAGGAGACGAAGGCCCTCATCTCGCGATGACGGGGGAGTCTTGGGGTTGTTCTCGAGCGGCGGCCCCAGTGTGCGCTTTCTCACGAGGTACGACGGCGAGGTCAGTGAGCCTCTCGTGGGGCGCCAGGGAAGTCGGGTCTCCATGCGAGTGGCGAGGGCGAGCGCGTCATTGCTCTCGAGCCATGGTAGCGTGCCGGGGACCAGCCCCGGCTGATCCAGGGTATTCGAAGGAGAGACGGCGTAGGCGAAGATCAGGAAACCACTGCTTAATTAAATGTTAATTAAGGATATAAAGAGTAATAGAAGGAGGATAGCTCAGTGAGGAAATTCAGTGGCGAAAAGAGGCTGAATAATTCAGCCAGAAGGTAAGAGAAAGAACGACATGGTGAGACCAAGTTTCGGTGAACAAGGCCCGCACTTTATTTTTCAAAGTAGTTTTTATACCTTAAGTTATGCATAGAGGATAATGGGGGAAGGGGTAGAGTCTTGCAGCAAACCAGGCTTTCTTCCTGCAAACTTATCATATGCAAAAGCTTAGGTGATTTGCATCATCTTCTGGCCCGGAGGCCTGTTAACATTTTAAGACCTTTTCTTCAGAAAACTTATTTTTCTCTAAAGGTGGTTGGTCAGGAGCCACCCTCCAAAAAAGCATTAGATAAAGTTGCATTCCTACAGAGCAAAGGTGTGGTGGGCTATAACAAGAAAAAGAATTAACTCAAGGGTCCCAGGTTACAAACATTAAAGCTACTACTTACACCAATTATATTAATCAATACACTGCCAGGGACACAGCAGGTAAGGGATATGGAAACTTAGCAGCAAACAATGGCCCAACAAGTGAAAAACCATTCACCAATACAATTTCTAATCAATCTTGTAACTACTCAAAAGAATTTGTGTTTAGACAGTTTAGAACATCTCCTGCCTCTCACAGTTGGGAGGCTCTGAACAATCACATGTGGCCGGAAAAACCTATTCAGGCAGGCTAGAGGATTTCCAAAGGAGTTTGTAGCTTAAACACTGTCACACCCAGGAATTATTAACTGGAACTGTAAGCTAACTCTTTTTTCAGAGAGAGGTAGTGGGGGAGAGCCCCCCGTAAAGTCAGAGGTTTAGGTGCAAGCACAAGCAGAAAGTAGGCAGACTCTGGTTTTGGGGGTATATGCTCGAGAATTTCCAGGGGGACTCCTGAAGCTCGATCCCGCCTTTGCGCATGCCGAGCCTCCTTCCTCATGACCTTTGTCATGGGCGGAGTTCCTCACTGGCTCCCAGCAGTGATAGAATTCCAGTGGAGCTATTCCAGATCCTGAATGATGATGCTGTGGAAAGTGCTGCACTCAATATGCAATATGCAATATGCACTCAATATGCAATATGCCGGCTCACGGCAGTAGGGGAATCTGGCCTCGAGACGCGTTGAAGAAGGTCTCTGGAGGTCTTTCTCGGGTTGAGGCAGGACACCCTGGGGTCCCTCGACTTGTGCAGGTGACCTCAGGGGGCTTCTCATGGTGGCTCTGAGAAGTCAGGGAAACTGGAGGTGGGAGGGGCCTCTCGGCACTCCACTGGGTTTGGTGCATTGGAAGAGGGCCTCATCTCCAGTTGAGGCAGGAACCTCAGGGTTCCTCTGACTTCAGACTCCGACCGCAAGGTCCCTGCAGACTTGGGACAGGAGAGTCAGGCCTCGTCTTGGGTTGAGGCATGGAACTCCGCTTGCCTCTCGAGGTGTTCCCGGGGAGACAGGCCACGCGTCGAGCGGTATTTGGAACCTGGGGGTCTTTTCCCGACGATGCACGGGCGAGTCACTGCCCCTTCGTGTTGACTTCATTCACAGGGTGGAGTTCGAAGAGGTGTCCGGGCATCGGGTTCTTATCAAGAGGGGACCGGGAAATCGGGGTCCTTCGGAATGTGGAACCACCCACGAGGCCACGTCTGGAATGTCGTCGTGAGACCGGCCTCATCCTGAGGTGCGACCGGAAGGCCGGGAACCCCTTCCAGACAAAGCAGGGGAGTCGACCCTCCTGTCCAGATCAGGAGGGTAGAAGAGGCTCAGAGGAAGTGTTGCCAGAAAACTTCGGTGTTCCTCTCGAGGGAGACCGGGATGTCGGGGCACTTTGTGGGTCGCATCAAGGGTGACAAGTACCGTTTCGAACTCCAATTCCTAAAGTGGGACTTCTCCTGAGACGCTGTAGCGGCACAGGGCTACATCTTGCGATGACGGGGGAACCACGTGGTTTTTCTCGAGGTGTAGCAGGATTCTCGAATTACGACGGGGAATTCAGGATGCTTCTTGTGTAGGCCCAGGGAAGTCCAATCTTCCATTCGAGTTGCGAAGGAAAGCTGGGGATTGCTCTCGAGTGACTGCAGGGCCAATAGACCTCATCTAGGCTTGTGTCCAGAAGCCAGTGTTCCTCCCCAGGGGCGACAGGGATCTCGGGGTTGCATTCCAGACACACCCGGGGAGACAGGCATCCATCTCGAGTGGAAGCAAAGAACCCCGCTCTGCTCTCGAGTCGCGACGGGTATCTCTTGGAGCTCACTGGGTGGACTAAAGGGAGTCAAGCCTCCTGAGGCTTTTGGAGAGAGGTCGCGAGATTGGTCTCTAGGCCATGCAGGAGACGAAGGCCCTCATCTCGCGATGACGGGGGAGTCTTGGGGTTGTTCTCGAGCGGCGGCCCCAGTGTGCGCTTTCTCACGAGGTACGACGGCGAGGTCAGTGAGCCTCTCGTGGGGCGCCAGGGAAGTCGGGTCTCCATGCGAGTGGCGAGGGCGAGCGCGTCATTGCTCTCGAGCCATGGTAGCGTGCCGGGGACCAGCCCCGGCTGATCCAGGGTATTCGAAGGAGAGACGGCGTAGGCGAAGATCAGGAAACCACTGCTTAATTAAATGTTAATTAAGGATATAAAGAGTAATAGAAGGAGGATAGCTCAGTGAGGAAATTCAGTGGCGAAAAGAGGCTGAATAATTCAGCCAGAAGGTAAGAGAAAGAACGACATGGTGAGACCAAGTTTCGGTGAACAAGGCCCGCACTTTATTTTTCAAAGTAGTTTTTATACCTTAAGTTATGCATAGAGGATAATGGGGGAAGGGGTAGAGTCTTGCAGCAAACCAGGCTTTCTTCCTGCAAACTTATCATATGCAAAAGCTTAGGTGATTTGCATCATCTTCTGGCCCGGAGGCCTGTTAACATTTTAAGACCTTTTCTTCAGAAAACTTATTTTTCTCTAAAGGTGGTTGGTCAGGAGCCACCCTCCAAAAAAGCATTAGATAAAGTTGCATTCCTACAGAGCAAAGGTGTGGTGGGCTATAACAAGAAAAAGAATTAACTCAAGGGTCCCAGGTTACAAACATTAAAGCTACTACTTACACCAATTATATTAATCAATACACTGCCAGGGACACAGCAGGTAAGGGATATGGAAACTTAGCAGCAAACAATGGCCCAACAAGTGAAAAACCATTCACCAATACAATTTCTAATCAATCTTGTAACTACTCAAAAGAATTTGTGTTTAGACAGTTTAGAACATCTCCTGCCTCTCACAGTTGGGAGGCTCTGAACAATCACATGTGGCCGGAAAAACCTATTCAGGCAGGCTAGAGGATTTCCAAAGGAGTTTGTAGGTTAAACACTGTCACACCCAGGAATTATTAACTGGAACTGTAAGCTAACTCTTTTTCAGAGAGAGGTAGTGGGGGAGAGCCCCCCGTAAAGTCAGAGGTTTAGGTGCAAGCACAAGCAGAAAGTAGGCAGACTCTGGTTTTGGGGGTATATGCTCGAGAATTTCCAGGGGGACTCCTGAAGCTCGATCCCGCCTTTGCGCATGCCGAGCCTCCTTCCTCATGACCTTTGTCATGGGCGGAGTTCCTCACTGGCTCCCAGCAGTGATAGAATTCCAGTGGAGCTATTCCAGATCCTGAATGATGATGCTGTGGAAAGTGCTGCACTCAATATGCAATATGCAATATGCACTCAATATGCAATATGCCGGCTCACGGCAGTAGGGGAATCTGGCCTCGAGACGCGTTGAAGAAGGTCTCTGGAGGTCTTTCTCGGGTTGAGGCAGGACACCCTGGGGTCCCTCGACTTGTGCAGGTGACCTCAGGGGGCTTCTCATGGTGGCTCTGAGAAGTCAGGGAAACTGGAGGTGGGAGGGGCCTCTCGGCACTCCACTGGGTTTGGTGCATTGGAAGAGGGCCTCATCTCCAGTTGAGGCAGGAACCTCAGGGTTCCTCTGACTTCAGACTCCGACCGCAAGGTCCCTGCAGACTTGGGACAGGAGAGTCAGGCCTCGTCTTGGGTTGAGGCATGGAACTCCGCTTGCCTCTCGAGGTGTTCCCGGGGAGACAGGCCACGCGTCGAGCGGTATTTGGAACCTGGGGGTCTTTTCCCGACGATGCACGGGCGAGTCACTGCCCCTTCGTGTTGACTTCATTCACAGGGTGGAGTTCGAAGAGGTGTCCGGGCATCGGGTTCTTATCAAGAGGGGACCGGGAAATCGGGGTCCTTCGGAATGTGGAACCACCCACGAGGCCACGTCTGGAATGTCGTCGTGAGACCGGCCTCATCCTGAGGTGCGACCGGAAGGCCGGGAACCCCTTCCAGACAAAGCAGGGGAGTCGACCCTCCTGTCCAGATCAGGAGGGTAGAAGAGGCTCAGAGGAAGTGTTGCCAGAAAACTTCGGTGTTCCTCTCGAGGGAGACCGGGATGTCGGGGCACTTTGTGGGTCGCATCAAGGGTGACAAGTACCGTTTCGAACTCCAATTCCTAAAGTGGGACTTCTCCTGAGACGCTGTAGCGGCACAGGGCTACATCTTGCGATGACGGGGGAACCACGTGGTTTTTCTCGAGGTGTAGCAGGATTCTCGAATTACGACGGGGAATTCAGGATGCTTCTTGTGTAGGCCCAGGGAAGTCCAATCTTCCATTCGAGTTGCGAAGGAAAGCTGGGGATTGCTCTCGAGTGACTGCAGGGCCAATAGACCTCATCTAGGCTTGTGTCCAGAAGCCAGTGTTCCTCCCCAGGGGCGACAGGGATCTCGGGGTTGCATTCCAGACACACCCGGGGAGACAGGCATCCATCTCGAGTGGAAGCAAAGAACCCCGCTCTGCTCTCGAGTCGCGACGGGTATCTCTTGGAGCTCACTGGGTGGACTAAAGGGAGTCAAGCCTCCTGAGGCTTTTGGAGAGAGGTCGCGAGATTGGTCTCTAGGCCATGCAGGAGACGAAGGCCCTCATCTCGCGATGACGGGGGAGTCTTGGGGTTGTTCTCGAGCGGCGGCCCCAGTGTGCGCTTTCTCACGAGGTACGACGGCGAGGTCAGTGAGCCTCTCGTGGGGCGCCAGGGAAGTCGGGTCTCCATGCGAGTGGCGAGGGCGAGCGCGTCATTGCTCTCGAGCCATGGTAGCGTGCCGGGGACCAGCCCCGGCTGATCCAGGGTATTCGAAGGAGAGACGGCGTAGGCGAAGATCAGGAAACCACTGCTTAATTAAATGTTAATTAAGGATATAAAGAGTAATAGAAGGAGGATAGCTCAGTGAGGAAATTCAGTGGCGAAAAGAGGCTGAATAATTCAGCCAGAAGGTAAGAGAAAGAACGACATGGTGAGACCAAGTTTCGGTGAACAAGGCCCGCACTTTATTTTTCAAAGTAGTTTTTATACCTTAAGTTATGCATAGAGGATAATGGGGGAAGGGGTAGAGTCTTGCAGCAAACCAGGCTTTCTTCCTGCAAACTTATCATATGCAAAAGCTTAGGTGATTTGCATCATCTTCTGGCCCGGAGGCCTGTTAACATTTTAAGACCTTTTCTTCAGAAAACTTATTTTTCTCTAAAGGTGGTTGGTCAGGAGCCACCCTCCAAAAAAGCATTAGATAAAGTTGCATTCCTACAGAGCAAAGGTGTGGTGGGCTATAACAAGAAAAAGAATTAACTCAAGGGTCCCAGGTTACAAACATTAAAGCTACTACTTACACCAATTATATTAATCAATACACTGCCAGGGACACAGCAGGTAAGGGATATGGAAACTTAGCAGCAAACAATGGCCCAACAAGTGAAAAACCATTCACCAATACAATTTCTAATCAATCTTGTAACTACTCAAAAGAATTTGTGTTTAGACAGTTTAGAACATCTCCTGCCTCTCACAGTTGGGAGGCTCTGAACAATCACATGTGGCCGGAAAAACCTATTCAGGCAGGCTAGAGGATTTCCAAAGGAGTTTGTAGCTTAAACACTGTCACACCCAGGAATTATTAACTGGAACTGTAAGCTAACTCTTTTTTCAGAGAGAGGTAGTGGGGGAGAGCCCCCCGTAAAGTCAGAGGTTTAGGTGCAAGCACAAGCAGAAAGTAGGCAGACTCTGGTTTTGGGGGTATATGCTCGAGAATTTCCAGGGGGACTCCTGAAGCTCGATCCCGCCTTTGCGCATGCCGAGCCTCCTTCCTCATGACCTTTGTCATGGGCGGAGTTCCTCACTGGCTCCCAGCAGTGATAGAATTCCAGTGGAGCTATTCCAGATCCTGAATGATGATGCTGTGGAAAGTGCTGCACTCAATATGCAATATGCAATATGCACTCAATATGCAATATGCCGGCTCACGGCAGTAGGGGAATCTGGCCTCGAGACGCGTTGAAGAAGGTCTCTGGAGGTCTTTCTCGGGTTGAGGCAGGACACCCTGGGGTCCCTCGACTTGTGCAGGTGACCTCAGGGGGCTTCTCATGGTGGCTCTGAGAAGTCAGGGAAACTGGAGGTGGGAGGGGCCTCTCGGCACTCCACTGGGTTTGGTGCATTGGAAGAGGGCCTCATCTCCAGTTGAGGCAGGAACCTCAGGGTTCCTCTGACTTCAGACTCCGACCGCAAGGTCCCTGCAGACTTGGGACAGGAGAGTCAGGCCTCGTCTTGGGTTGAGGCATGGAACTCCGCTTGCCTCTCGAGGTGTTCCCGGGGAGACAGGCCACGCGTCGAGCGGTATTTGGAACCTGGGGGTCTTTTCCCGACGATGCACGGGCGAGTCACTGCCCCTTCGTGTTGACTTCATTCACAGGGTGGAGTTCGAAGAGGTGTCCGGGCATCGGGTTCTTATCAAGAGGGGACCGGGAAATCGGGGTCCTTCGGAATGTGGAACCACCCACGAGGCCACGTCTGGAATGTCGTCGTGAGACCGGCCTCATCCTGAGGTGCGACCGGAAGGCCGGGAACCCCTTCCAGACAAAGCAGGGGAGTCGACCCTCCTGTCCAGATCAGGAGGGTAGAAGAGGCTCAGAGGAAGTGTTGCCAGAAAACTTCGGTGTTCCTCTCGAGGGAGACCGGGATGTCGGGGCACTTTGTGGGTCGCATCAAGGGTGACAAGTACCGTTTCGAACTCCAATTCCTAAAGTGGGACTTCTCCTGAGACGCTGTAGCGGCACAGGGCTACATCTTGCGATGACGGGGGAACCACGTGGTTTTTCTCGAGGTGTAGCAGGATTCTCGAATTACGACGGGGAATTCAGGATGCTTCTTGTGTAGGCCCAGGGAAGTCCAATCTTCCATTCGAGTTGCGAAGGAAAGCTGGGGATTGCTCTCGAGTGACTGCAGGGCCAATAGACCTCATCTAGGCTTGTGTCCAGAAGCCAGTGTTCCTCCCCAGGGGCGACAGGGATCTCGGGGTTGCATTCCAGACACACCCGGGGAGACAGGCATCCATCTCGAGTGGAAGCAAAGAACCCCGCTCTGCTCTCGAGTCGCGACGGGTATCTCTTGGAGCTCACTGGGTGGACTAAAGGGAGTCAAGCCTCCTGAGGCTTTTGGAGAGAGGTCGCGAGATTGGTCTCTAGGCCATGCAGGAGACGAAGGCCCTCATCTCGCGATGACGGGGGAGTCTTGGGGTTGTTCTCGAGCGGCGGCCCCAGTGTGCGCTTTCTCACGAGGTACGACGGCGAGGTCAGTGAGCCTCTCGTGGGGCGCCAGGGAAGTCGGGTCTCCATGCGAGTGGCGAGGGCGAGCGCGTCATTGCTCTCGAGCCATGGTAGCGTGCCGGGGACCAGCCCCGGCTGATCCAGGGTATTCGAAGGAGAGACGGCGTAGGCGAAGATCAGGAAACCACTGCTTAATTAAATGTTAATTAAGGATATAAAGAGTAATAGAAGGAGGATAGCTCAGTGAGGAAATTCAGTGGCGAAAAGAGGCTGAATAATTCAGCCAGAAGGTAAGAGAAAGAACGACATGGTGAGACCAAGTTTCGGTGAACAAGGCCCGCACTTTATTTTTCAAAGTAGTTTTTATACCTTAAGTTATGCATAGAGGATAATGGGGGAAGGGGTAGAGTCTTGCAGCAAACCAGGCTTTCTTCCTGCAAACTTATCATATGCAAAAGCTTAGGTGATTTGCATCATCTTCTGGCCCGGAGGCCTGTTAACATTTTAAGACCTTTTCTTCAGAAAACTTATTTTTCTCTAAAGGTGGTTGGTCAGGAGCCACCCTCCAAAAAAGCATTAGATAAAGTTGCATTCCTACAGAGCAAAGGTGTGGTGGGCTATAACAAGAAAAAGAATTAACTCAAGGGTCCCAGGTTACAAACATTAAAGCTACTACTTACACCAATTATATTAATCAATACACTGCCAGGGACACAGCAGGTAAGGGATATGGAAACTTAGCAGCAAACAATGGCCCAACAAGTGAAAAACCATTCACCAATACAATTTCTAATCAATCTTGTAACTACTCAAAAGAATTTGTGTTTAGACAGTTTAGAACATCTCCTGCCTCTCACAGTTGGGAGGCTCTGAACAATCACATGTGGCCGGAAAAACCTATTCAGGCAGGCTAGAGGATTTCCAAAGGAGTTTGTAGGTTAAACACTGTCACACCCAGGAATTATTAACTGGAACTGTAAGCTAACTCTTTTTTCAGAGAGAGGTAGTGGGGGAGAGCCCCCCGTAAAGTCAGAGGTTTAGGTGCAAGCACAAGCAGAAAGTAGGCAGACTCTGGTTTTGGGGGTATATGCTCGAGAATTTCCAGGGGGACTCCTGAAGCTCGATCCCGCCTTTGCGCATGCCGAGCCTCCTTCCTCATGACCTTTGTCATGGGCGGAGTTCCTCACTGGCTCCCAGCAGTGATAGAATTCCAGTGGAGCTATTCCAGATCCTGAATGATGATGCTGTGGAAAGTGCTGCACTCAATATGCAATATGCAATATGCACTCAATATGCAATATGCCGGCTCACGGCAGTAGGGGAATCTGGCCTCGAGACGCGTTGAAGAAGGTCTCTGGAGGTCTTTCTCGGGTTGAGGCAGGACACCCTGGGGTCCCTCGACTTGTGCAGGTGACCTCAGGGGGCTTCTCATGGTGGCTCTGAGAAGTCAGGGAAACTGGAGGTGGGAGGGGCCTCTCGGCACTCCACTGGGTTTGGTGCATTGGAAGAGGGCCTCATCTCCAGTTGAGGCAGGAACCTCAGGGTTCCTCTGACTTCAGACTCCGACCGCAAGGTCCCTGCAGACTTGGGACAGGAGAGTCAGGCCTCGTCTTGGGTTGAGGCATGGAACTCCGCTTGCCTCTCGAGGTGTTCCCGGGGAGACAGGCCACGCGTCGAGCGGTATTTGGAACCTGGGGGTCTTTTCCCGACGATGCACGGGCGAGTCACTGCCCCTTCGTGTTGACTTCATTCACAGGGTGGAGTTCGAAGAGGTGTCCGGGCATCGGGTTCTTATCAAGAGGGGACCGGGAAATCGGGGTCCTTCGGAATGTGGAACCACCCACGAGGCCACGTCTGGAATGTCGTCGTGAGACCGGCCTCATCCTGAGGTGCGACCGGAAGGCCGGGAACCCCTTCCAGACAAAGCAGGGGAGTCGACCCTCCTGTCCAGATCAGGAGGGTAGAAGAGGCTCAGAGGAAGTGTTGCCAGAAAACTTCGGTGTTCCTCTCGAGGGAGACCGGGATGTCGGGGCACTTTGTGGGTCGCATCAAGGGTGACAAGTACCGTTTCGAACTCCAATTCCTAAAGTGGGACTTCTCCTGAGACGCTGTAGCGGCACAGGGCTACATCTTGCGATGACGGGGGAACCACGTGGTTTTTCTCGAGGTGTAGCAGGATTCTCGAATTACGACGGGGAATTCAGGATGCTTCTTGTGTAGGCCCAGGGAAGTCCAATCTTCCATTCGAGTTGCGAAGGAAAGCTGGGGATTGCTCTCGAGTGACTGCAGGGCCAATAGACCTCATCTAGGCTTGTGTCCAGAAGCCAGTGTTCCTCCCCAGGGGCGACAGGGATCTCGGGGTTGCATTCCAGACACACCCGGGGAGACAGGCATCCATCTCGAGTGGAAGCAAAGAACCCCGCTCTGCTCTCGAGTCGCGACGGGTATCTCTTGGAGCTCACTGGGTGGACTAAAGGGAGTCAAGCCTCCTGAGGCTTTTGGAGAGAGGTCGCGAGATTGGTCTCTAGGCCATGCAGGAGACGAAGGCCCTCATCTCGCGATGACGGGGGAGTCTTGGGGTTGTTCTCGAGCGGCGGCCCCAGTGTGCGCTTTCTCACGAGGTACGACGGCGAGGTCAGTGAGCCTCTCGTGGGGCGCCAGGGAAGTCGGGTCTCCATGCGAGTGGCGAGGGCGAGCGCGTCATTGCTCTCGAGCCATGGTAGCGTGCCGGGGACCAGCCCCGGCTGATCCAGGGTATTCGAAGGAGAGACGGCGTAGGCGAAGATCAGGAAACCACTGCTTAATTAAATGTTAATTAAGGATATAAAGAGTAATAGAAGGAGGATAGCTCAGTGAGGAAATTCAGTGGCGAAAAGAGGCTGAATAATTCAGCCAGAAGGTAAGAGAAAGAACGACATGGTGAGACCAAGTTTCGGTGAACAAGGCCCGCACTTTATTTTTCAAAGTAGTTTTTATACCTTAAGTTATGCATAGAGGATAATGGGGGAAGGGGTAGAGTCTTGCAGCAAACCAGGCTTTCTTCCTGCAAACTTATCATATGCAAAAGCTTAGGTGATTTGCATCATCTTCTGGCCCGGAGGCCTGTTAACATTTTAAGACCTTTTCTTCAGAAAACTTATTTTTCTCTAAAGGTGGTTGGTCAGGAGCCACCCTCCAAAAAAGCATTAGATAAAGTTGCATTCCTACAGAGCAAAGGTGTGGTGGGCTATAACAAGAAAAAGAATTAACTCAAGGGTCCCAGGTTACAAACATTAAAGCTACTACTTACACCAATTATATTAATCAATACACTGCCAGGGACACAGCAGGTAAGGGATATGGAAACTTAGCAGCAAACAATGGCCCAACAAGTGAAAAACCATTCACCAATACAATTTCTAATCAATCTTGTAACTACTCAAAAGAATTTGTGTTTAGACAGTTTAGAACATCTCCTGCCTCTCACAGTTGGGAGGCTCTGAACAATCACATGTGGCCGGAAAAACCTATTCAGGCAGGCTAGAGGATTTCCAAAGGAGTTTGTAGGTTAAACACTGTCACACCCAGGAATTATTAACTGGAACTGTAAGCTAACTCTTTTTTCAGAGAGAGGTAGTGGGGGAGAGCCCCCCGTAAAGTCAGAGGTTTAGGTGCAAGCACAAGCAGAAAGTAGGCAGACTCTGGTTTTGGGGGTATATGCTCGAGAATTTCCAGGGGGACTCCTGAAGCTCGATCCCGCCTTTGCGCATGCCGAGCCTCCTTCCTCATGACCTTTGTCATGGGCGGAGTTCCTCACTGGCTCCCAGCAGTGATAGAATTCCAGTGGAGCTATTCCAGATCCTGAATGATGATGCTGTGGAAAGTGCTGCACTCAATATGCAATATGCAATATGCACTCAATATGCAATATGCCGGCTCACGGCAGTAGGGGAATCTGGCCTCGAGACGCGTTGAAGAAGGTCTCTGGAGGTCTTTCTCGGGTTGAGGCAGGACACCCTGGGGTCCCTCGACTTGTGCAGGTGACCTCAGGGGGCTTCTCATGGTGGCTCTGAGAAGTCAGGGAAACTGGAGGTGGGAGGGGCCTCTCGGCACTCCACTGGGTTTGGTGCATTGGAAGAGGGCCTCATCTCCAGTTGAGGCAGGAACCTCAGGGTTCCTCTGACTTCAGACTCCGACCGCAAGGTCCCTGCAGACTTGGGACAGGAGAGTCAGGCCTCGTCTTGGGTTGAGGCATGGAACTCCGCTTGCCTCTCGAGGTGTTCCCGGGGAGACAGGCCACGCGTCGAGCGGTATTTGGAACCTGGGGGTCTTTTCCCGACGATGCACGGGCGAGTCACTGCCCCTTCGTGTTGACTTCATTCACAGGGTGGAGTTCGAAGAGGTGTCCGGGCATCGGGTTCTTATCAAGAGGGGACCGGGAAATCGGGGTCCTTCGGAATGTGGAACCACCCACGAGGCCACGTCTGGAATGTCGTCGTGAGACCGGCCTCATCCTGAGGTGCGACCGGAAGGCCGGGAACCCCTTCCAGACAAAGCAGGGGAGTCGACCCTCCTGTCCAGATCAGGAGGGTAGAAGAGGCTCAGAGGAAGTGTTGCCAGAAAACTTCGGTGTTCCTCTCGAGGGAGACCGGGATGTCGGGGCACTTTGTGGGTCGCATCAAGGGTGACAAGTACCGTTTCGAACTCCAATTCCTAAAGTGGGACTTCTCCTGAGACGCTGTAGCGGCACAGGGCTACATCTTGCGATGACGGGGGAACCACGTGGTTTTTCTCGAGGTGTAGCAGGATTCTCGAATTACGACGGGGAATTCAGGATGCTTCTTGTGTAGGCCCAGGGAAGTCCAATCTTCCATTCGAGTTGCGAAGGAAAGCTGGGGATTGCTCTCGAGTGACTGCAGGGCCAATAGACCTCATCTAGGCTTGTGTCCAGAAGCCAGTGTTCCTCCCCAGGGGCGACAGGGATCTCGGGGTTGCATTCCAGACACACCCGGGGAGACAGGCATCCATCTCGAGTGGAAGCAAAGAACCCCGCTCTGCTCTCGAGTCGCGACGGGTATCTCTTGGAGCTCACTGGGTGGACTAAAGGGAGTCAAGCCTCCTGAGGCTTTTGGAGAGAGGTCGCGAGATTGGTCTCTAGGCCATGCAGGAGACGAAGGCCCTCATCTCGCGATGACGGGGGAGTCTTGGGGTTGTTCTCGAGCGGCGGCCCCAGTGTGCGCTTTCTCACGAGGTACGACGGCGAGGTCAGTGAGCCTCTCGTGGGGCGCCAGGGAAGTCGGGTCTCCATGCGAGTGGCGAGGGCGAGCGCGTCATTGCTCTCGAGCCATGGTAGCGTGCCGGGGACCAGCCCCGGCTGATCCAGGGTATTCGAAGGAGAGACGGCGTAGGCGAAGATCAGGAAACCACTGCTTAATTAAATGTTAATTAAGGATATAAAGAGTAATAGAAGGAGGATAGCTCAGTGAGGAAATTCAGTGGCGAAAAGAGGCTGAATAATTCAGCCAGAAGGTAAGAGAAAGAACGACATGGTGAGACCAAGTTTCGGTGAACAAGGCCCGCACTTTATTTTTCAAAGTAGTTTTTATACCTTAAGTTATGCATAGAGGATAATGGGGGAAGGGGTAGAGTCTTGCAGCAAACCAGGCTTTCTTCCTGCAAACTTATCATATGCAAAAGCTTAGGTGATTTGCATCATCTTCTGGCCCGGAGGCCTGTTAACATTTTAAGACCTTTTCTTCAGAAAACTTATTTTTCTCTAAAGGTGGTTGGTCAGGAGCCACCCTCCAAAAAAGCATTAGATAAAGTTGCATTCCTACAGAGCAAAGGTGTGGTGGGCTATAACAAGAAAAAGAATTAACTCAAGGGTCCCAGGTTACAAACATTAAAGCTACTACTTACACCAATTATATTAATCAATACACTGCCAGGGACACAGCAGGTAAGGGATATGGAAACTTAGCAGCAAACAATGGCCCAACAAGTGAAAAACCATTCACCAATACAATTTCTAATCAATCTTGTAACTACTCAAAAGAATTTGTGTTTAGACAGTTTAGAACATCTCCTGCCTCTCACAGTTGGGAGGCTCTGAACAATCACATGTGGCCGGAAAAACCTATTCAGGCAGGCTAGAGGATTTCCAAAGGAGTTTGTAGGTTAAACACTGTCACACCCAGGAATTATTAACTGGAACTGTAAGCTAACTCTTTTTTCAGAGAGAGGTAGTGGGGGAGAGCCCCCCGTAAAGTCAGAGGTTTAGGTGCAAGCACAAGCAGAAAGTAGGCAGACTCTGGTTTTGGGGGTATATGCTCGAGAATTTCCAGGGGGACTCCTGAAGCTCGATCCCGCCTTTGCGCATGCCGAGCCTCCTTCCTCATGACCTTTGTCATGGGCGGAGTTCCTCACTGGCTCCCAGCAGTGATAGAATTCCAGTGGAGCTATTCCAGATCCTGAATGATGATGCTGTGGAAAGTGCTGCACTCAATATGCAATATGCAATATGCACTCAATATGCAATATGCCGGCTCACGGCAGTAGGGGAATCTGGCCTCGAGACGCGTTGAAGAAGGTCTCTGGAGGTCTTTCTCGGGTTGAGGCAGGACACCCTGGGGTCCCTCGACTTGTGCAGGTGACCTCAGGGGGCTTCTCATGGTGGCTCTGAGAAGTCAGGGAAACTGGAGGTGGGAGGGGCCTCTCGGCACTCCACTGGGTTTGGTGCATTGGAAGAGGGCCTCATCTCCAGTTGAGGCAGGAACCTCAGGGTTCCTCTGACTTCAGACTCCGACCGCAAGGTCCCTGCAGACTTGGGACAGGAGAGTCAGGCCTCGTCTTGGGTTGAGGCATGGAACTCCGCTTGCCTCTCGAGGTGTTCCCGGGGAGACAGGCCACGCGTCGAGCGGTATTTGGAACCTGGGGGTCTTTTCCCGACGATGCACGGGCGAGTCACTGCCCCTTCGTGTTGACTTCATTCACAGGGTGGAGTTCGAAGAGGTGTCCGGGCATCGGGTTCTTATCAAGAGGGGACCGGGAAATCGGGGTCCTTCGGAATGTGGAACCACCCACGAGGCCACGTCTGGAATGTCGTCGTGAGACCGGCCTCATCCTGAGGTGCGACCGGAAGGCCGGGAACCCCTTCCAGACAAAGCAGGGGAGTCGACCCTCCTGTCCAGATCAGGAGGGTAGAAGAGGCTCAGAGGAAGTGTTGCCAGAAAACTTCGGTGTTCCTCTCGAGGGAGACCGGGATGTCGGGGCACTTTGTGGGTCGCATCAAGGGTGACAAGTACCGTTTCGAACTCCAATTCCTAAAGTGGGACTTCTCCTGAGACGCTGTAGCGGCACAGGGCTACATCTTGCGATGACGGGGGAACCACGTGGTTTTTCTCGAGGTGTAGCAGGATTCTCGAATTACGACGGGGAATTCAGGATGCTTCTTGTGTAGGCCCAGGGAAGTCCAATCTTCCATTCGAGTTGCGAAGGAAAGCTGGGGATTGCTCTCGAGTGACTGCAGGGCCAATAGACCTCATCTAGGCTTGTGTCCAGAAGCCAGTGTTCCTCCCCAGGGGCGACAGGGATCTCGGGGTTGCATTCCAGACACACCCGGGGAGACAGGCATCCATCTCGAGTGGAAGCAAAGAACCCCGCTCTGCTCTCGAGTCGCGACGGGTATCTCTTGGAGCTCACTGGGTGGACTAAAGGGAGTCAAGCCTCCTGAGGCTTTTGGAGAGAGGTCGCGAGATTGGTCTCTAGGCCATGCAGGAGACGAAGGCCCTCATCTCGCGATGACGGGGGAGTCTTGGGGTTGTTCTCGAGCGGCGGCCCCAGTGTGCGCTTTCTCACGAGGTACGACGGCGAGGTCAGTGAGCCTCTCGTGGGGCGCCAGGGAAGTCGGGTCTCCATGCGAGTGGCGAGGGCGAGCGCGTCATTGCTCTCGAGCCATGGTAGCGTGCCGGGGACCAGCCCCGGCTGATCCAGGGTATTCGAAGGAGAGACGGCGTAGGCGAAGATCAGGAAACCACTGCTTAATTAAATGTTAATTAAGGATATAAAGAGTAATAGAAGGAGGATAGCTCAGTGAGGAAATTCAGTGGCGAAAAGAGGCTGAATAATTCAGCCAGAAGGTAAGAGAAAGAACGACATGGTGAGACCAAGTTTCGGTGAACAAGGCCCGCACTTTATTTTTCAAAGTAGTTTTTATACCTTAAGTTATGCATAGAGGATAATGGGGGAAGGGGTAGAGTCTTGCAGCAAACCAGGCTTTCTTCCTGCAAACTTATCATATGCAAAAGCTTAGGTGATTTGCATCATCTTCTGGCCCGGAGGCCTGTTAACATTTTAAGACCTTTTCTTCAGAAAACTTATTTTTCTCTAAAGGTGGTTGGTCAGGAGCCACCCTCCAAAAAAGCATTAGATAAAGTTGCATTCCTACAGAGCAAAGGTGTGGTGGGCTATAACAAGAAAAAGAATTAACTCAAGGGTCCCAGGTTACAAACATTAAAGCTACTACTTACACCAATTATATTAATCAATACACTGCCAGGGACACAGCAGGTAAGGGATATGGAAACTTAGCAGCAAACAATGGCCCAACAAGTGAAAAACCATTCACCAATACAATTTCTAATCAATCTTGTAACTACTCAAAAGAATTTGTGTTTAGACAGTTTAGAACATCTCCTGCCTCTCACAGTTGGGAGGCTCTGAACAATCACATGTGGCCGGAAAAACCTATTCAGGCAGGCTAGAGGATTTCCAAAGGAGTTTGTAGGTTAAACACTGTCACACCCAGGAATTATTAACTGGAACTGTAAGCTAACTCTTTTTTCAGAGAGAGGTAGTGGGGGAGAGCCCCCCGTAAAGTCAGAGGTTTAGGTGCAAGCACAAGCAGAAAGTAGGCAGACTCTGGTTTTGGGGGTATATGCTCGAGAATTTCCAGGGGGACTCCTGAAGCTCGATCCCGCCTTTGCGCATGCCGAGCCTCCTTCCTCATGACCTTTGTCATGGGCGGAGTTCCTCACTGGCTCCCAGCAGTGATAGAATTCCAGTGGAGCTATTCCAGATCCTGAATGATGATGCTGTGGAAAGTGCTGCACTCAATATGCAATATGCAATATGCACTCAATATGCAATATGCCGGCTCACGGCAGTAGGGGAATCTGGCCTCGAGACGCGTTGAAGAAGGTCTCTGGAGGTCTTTCTCGGGTTGAGGCAGGACACCCTGGGGTCCCTCGACTTGTGCAGGTGACCTCAGGGGGCTTCTCATGGTGGCTCTGAGAAGTCAGGGAAACTGGAGGTGGGAGGGGCCTCTCGGCACTCCACTGGGTTTGGTGCATTGGAAGAGGGCCTCATCTCCAGTTGAGGCAGGAACCTCAGGGTTCCTCTGACTTCAGACTCCGACCGCAAGGTCCCTGCAGACTTGGGACAGGAGAGTCAGGCCTCGTCTTGGGTTGAGGCATGGAACTCCGCTTGCCTCTCGAGGTGTTCCCGGGGAGACAGGCCACGCGTCGAGCGGTATTTGGAACCTGGGGGTCTTTTCCCGACGATGCACGGGCGAGTCACTGCCCCTTCGTGTTGACTTCATTCACAGGGTGGAGTTCGAAGAGGTGTCCGGGCATCGGGTTCTTATCAAGAGGGGACCGGGAAATCGGGGTCCTTCGGAATGTGGAACCACCCACGAGGCCACGTCTGGAATGTCGTCGTGAGACCGGCCTCATCCTGAGGTGCGACCGGAAGGCCGGGAACCCCTTCCAGACAAAGCAGGGGAGTCGACCCTCCTGTCCAGATCAGGAGGGTAGAAGAGGCTCAGAGGAAGTGTTGCCAGAAAACTTCGGTGTTCCTCTCGAGGGAGACCGGGATGTCGGGGCACTTTGTGGGTCGCATCAAGGGTGACAAGTACCGTTTCGAACTCCAATTCCTAAAGTGGGACTTCTCCTGAGACGCTGTAGCGGCACAGGGCTACATCTTGCGATGACGGGGGAACCACGTGGTTTTTCTCGAGGTGTAGCAGGATTCTCGAATTACGACGGGGAATTCAGGATGCTTCTTGTGTAGGCCCAGGGAAGTCCAATCTTCCATTCGAGTTGCGAAGGAAAGCTGGGGATTGCTCTCGAGTGACTGCAGGGCCAATAGACCTCATCTAGGCTTGTGTCCAGAAGCCAGTGTTCCTCCCCAGGGGCGACAGGGATCTCGGGGTTGCATTCCAGACACACCCGGGGAGACAGGCATCCATCTCGAGTGGAAGCAAAGAACCCCGCTCTGCTCTCGAGTCGCGACGGGTATCTCTTGGAGCTCACTGGGTGGACTAAAGGGAGTCAAGCCTCCTGAGGCTTTTGGAGAGAGGTCGCGAGATTGGTCTCTAGGCCATGCAGGAGACGAAGGCCCTCATCTCGCGATGACGGGGGAGTCTTGGGGTTGTTCTCGAGCGGCGGCCCCAGTGTGCGCTTTCTCACGAGGTACGACGGCGAGGTCAGTGAGCCTCTCGTGGGGCGCCAGGGAAGTCGGGTCTCCATGCGAGTGGCGAGGGCGAGCGCGTCATTGCTCTCGAGCCATGGTAGCGTGCCGGGGACCAGCCCCGGCTGATCCAGGGTATTCGAAGGAGAGACGGCGTAGGCGAAGATCAGGAAACCACTGCTTAATTAAATGTTAATTAAGGATATAAAGAGTAATAGAAGGAGGATAGCTCAGTGAGGAAATTCAGTGGCGAAAAGAGGCTGAATAATTCAGCCAGAAGGTAAGAGAAAGAACGACATGGTGAGACCAAGTTTCGGTGAACAAGGCCCGCACTTTATTTTTCAAAGTAGTTTTTATACCTTAAGTTATGCATAGAGGATAATGGGGGAAGGGGTAGAGTCTTGCAGCAAACCAGGCTTTCTTCCTGCAAACTTATCATATGCAAAAGCTTAGGTGATTTGCATCATCTTCTGGCCCGGAGGCCTGTTAACATTTTAAGACCTTTTCTTCAGAAAACTTATTTTTCTCTAAAGGTGGTTGGTCAGGAGCCACCCTCCAAAAAAGCATTAGATAAAGTTGCATTCCTACAGAGCAAAGGTGTGGTGGGCTATAACAAGAAAAAGAATTAACTCAAGGGTCCCAGGTTACAAACATTAAAGCTACTACTTACACCAATTATATTAATCAATACACTGCCAGGGACACAGCAGGTAAGGGATATGGAAACTTAGCAGCAAACAATGGCCCAACAAGTGAAAAACCATTCACCAATACAATTTCTAATCAATCTTGTAACTACTCAAAAGAATTTGTGTTTAGACAGTTTAGAACATCTCCTGCCTCTCACAGTTGGGAGGCTCTGAACAATCACATGTGGCCGGAAAAACCTATTCAGGCAGGCTAGAGGATTTCCAAAGGAGTTTGTAGGTTAAACACTGTCACACCCAGGAATTATTAACTGGAACTGTAAGCTAACTCTTTTTTCAGAGAGAGGTAGTGGGGGAGAGCCCCCCGTAAAGTCAGAGGTTTAGGTGCAAGCACAAGCAGAAAGTAGGCAGACTCTGGTTTTGGGGGTATATGCTCGAGAATTTCCAGGGGGACTCCTGAAGCTCGATCCCGCCTTTGCGCATGCCGAGCCTCCTTCCTCATGACCTTTGTCATGGGCGGAGTTCCTCACTGGCTCCCAGCAGTGATAGAATTCCAGTGGAGCTATTCCAGATCCTGAATGATGATGCTGTGGAAAGTGCTGCACTCAATATGCAATATGCAATATGCACTCAATATGCAATATGCCGGCTCACGGCAGTAGGGGAATCTGGCCTCGAGACGCGTTGAAGAAGGTCTCTGGAGGTCTTTCTCGGGTTGAGGCAGGACACCCTGGGGTCCCTCGACTTGTGCAGGTGACCTCAGGGGGCTTCTCATGGTGGCTCTGAGAAGTCAGGGAAACTGGAGGTGGGAGGGGCCTCTCGGCACTCCACTGGGTTTGGTGCATTGGAAGAGGGCCTCATCTCCAGTTGAGGCAGGAACCTCAGGGTTCCTCTGACTTCAGACTCCGACCGCAAGGTCCCTGCAGACTTGGGACAGGAGAGTCAGGCCTCGTCTTGGGTTGAGGCATGGAACTCCGCTTGCCTCTCGAGGTGTTCCCGGGGAGACAGGCCACGCGTCGAGCGGTATTTGGAACCTGGGGGTCTTTTCCCGACGATGCACGGGCGAGTCACTGCCCCTTCGTGTTGACTTCATTCACAGGGTGGAGTTCGAAGAGGTGTCCGGGCATCGGGTTCTTATCAAGAGGGGACCGGGAAATCGGGGTCCTTCGGAATGTGGAACCACCCACGAGGCCACGTCTGGAATGTCGTCGTGAGACCGGCCTCATCCTGAGGTGCGACCGGAAGGCCGGGAACCCCTTCCAGACAAAGCAGGGGAGTCGACCCTCCTGTCCAGATCAGGAGGGTAGAAGAGGCTCAGAGGAAGTGTTGCCAGAAAACTTCGGTGTTCCTCTCGAGGGAGACCGGGATGTCGGGGCACTTTGTGGGTCGCATCAAGGGTGACAAGTACCGTTTCGAACTCCAATTCCTAAAGTGGGACTTCTCCTGAGACGCTGTAGCGGCACAGGGCTACATCTTGCGATGACGGGGGAACCACGTGGTTTTTCTCGAGGTGTAGCAGGATTCTCGAATTACGACGGGGAATTCAGGATGCTTCTTGTGTAGGCCCAGGGAAGTCCAATCTTCCATTCGAGTTGCGAAGGAAAGCTGGGGATTGCTCTCGAGTGACTGCAGGGCCAATAGACCTCATCTAGGCTTGTGTCCAGAAGCCAGTGTTCCTCCCCAGGGGCGACAGGGATCTCGGGGTTGCATTCCAGACACACCCGGGGAGACAGGCATCCATCTCGAGTGGAAGCAAAGAACCCCGCTCTGCTCTCGAGTCGCGACGGGTATCTCTTGGAGCTCACTGGGTGGACTAAAGGGAGTCAAGCCTCCTGAGGCTTTTGGAGAGAGGTCGCGAGATTGGTCTCTAGGCCATGCAGGAGACGAAGGCCCTCATCTCGCGATGACGGGGGAGTCTTGGGGTTGTTCTCGAGCGGCGGCCCCAGTGTGCGCTTTCTCACGAGGTACGACGGCGAGGTCAGTGAGCCTCTCGTGGGGCGCCAGGGAAGTCGGGTCTCCATGCGAGTGGCGAGGGCGAGCGCGTCATTGCTCTCGAGCCATGGTAGCGTGCCGGGGACCAGCCCCGGCTGATCCAGGGTATTCGAAGGAGAGACGGCGTAGGCGAAGATCAGGAAACCACTGCTTAATTAAATGTTAATTAAGGATATAAAGAGTAATAGAAGGAGGATAGCTCAGTGAGGAAATTCAGTGGCGAAAAGAGGCTGAATAATTCAGCCAGAAGGTAAGAGAAAGAACGACATGGTGAGACCAAGTTTCGGTGAACAAGGCCCGCACTTTATTTTTCAAAGTAGTTTTTATACCTTAAGTTATGCATAGAGGATAATGGGGGAAGGGGTAGAGTCTTGCAGCAAACCAGGCTTTCTTCCTGCAAACTTATCATATGCAAAAGCTTAGGTGATTTGCATCATCTTCTGGCCCGGAGGCCTGTTAACATTTTAAGACCTTTTCTTCAGAAAACTTATTTTTCTCTAAAGGTGGTTGGTCAGGAGCCACCCTCCAAAAAAGCATTAGATAAAGTTGCATTCCTACAGAGCAAAGGTGTGGTGGGCTATAACAAGAAAAAGAATTAACTCAAGGGTCCCAGGTTACAAACATTAAAGCTACTACTTACACCAATTATATTAATCAATACACTGCCAGGGACACAGCAGGTAAGGGATATGGAAACTTAGCAGCAAACAATGGCCCAACAAGTGAAAAACCATTCACCAATACAATTTCTAATCAATCTTGTAACTACTCAAAAGAATTTGTGTTTAGACAGTTTAGAACATCTCCTGCCTCTCACAGTTGGGAGGCTCTGAACAATCACATGTGGCCGGAAAAACCTATTCAGGCAGGCTAGAGGATTTCCAAAGGAGTTTGTAGGTTAAACACTGTCACACCCAGGAATTATTAACTGGAACTGTAAGCTAACTCTTTTTTCAGAGAGAGGTAGTGGGGGAGAGCCCCCCGTAAAGTCAGAGGTTTAGGTGCAAGCACAAGCAGAAAGTAGGCAGACTCTGGTTTTGGGGGTATATGCTCGAGAATTTCCAGGGGGACTCCTGAAGCTCGATCCCGCCTTTGCGCATGCCGAGCCTCCTTCCTCATGACCTTTGTCATGGGCGGAGTTCCTCACTGGCTCCCAGCAGTGATAGAATTCCAGTGGAGCTATTCCAGATCCTGAATGATGATGCTGTGGAAAGTGCTGCACTCAATATGCAATATGCAATATGCACTCAATATGCAATATGCCGGCTCACGGCAGTAGGGGAATCTGGCCTCGAGACGTGTTGAAGAAGGTCTCTGGAGGTCTTTCTCGGGTTGAGGCAGGACACCCTGGGGTCCCTCGACTTGTGCAGGTGACCTCAGGGGGCTTCTCATGGTGGCTCTGAGAAGTCAGGGAAACTGGAGGTGGGAGGGGCCTCTCGGCACTCCACTGGGTTTGGTGCATTGGAAGAGGGCCTCATCTCCAGTTGAGGCAGGAACCTCAGGGTTCCTCTGACTTCAGACTCCGACCGCAAGGTCCCTGCAGACTTGGGACAGGAGAGTCAGGCCTCGTCTTGGGTTGAGGCATGGAACTCCGCTTGCCTCTCGAGGTGTTCCCGGGGAGACAGGCCACTTGTCGAGCGGTATTTGGAACCTGGGGGTCTTTTCCCGACGATGCACGGGCGAGTCACTGCCCCTTCGTGTTGACTTCATTCACAGGGTGGAGTTCGAAGAGGTGTCCGGGCATCGGGTTCTTATCAAGAGGGGACCGGGAAATCGGGGTCCTTCGGAATGTGGAACCACCCACGAGGCCACGTCTGGAATGTCGTCGTGAGACCGGCCTCATCCTGAGGTGCGACCGGAAGGCCGGGAACCCCTTCCAGACAAAGCAGGGGAGTCGACCCTCCTGTCCAGATCAGGAGGGTAGAAGGGGCTCAGAGGAAGTGGTGCGGGAAAACCTCGGTGTTCCTCTCGAGGGAGACCGGGATGTCGGGGCACTTTGTGGGTCGCATCAAGGGTGCCAAGTACCGTTTCGACCTCCAATACCTAACGTGGGACTTCTCCTGAGACACTGTAGCGGGAAAGGGCTTCATCTTGCGATGACGGGGGAACCACGTGGATTTTCTCGAGTTGCAGCGGGATTCTCGAGTTACGACGGGGAATTCAGGATGCCTCTTGTGTTGGCCCAGGGAAGTCCAATCTTCCATTCGAGTTGCGAAGGAAAGCTGGGGATTGCTCTCGAGTGACTGCAGGGCCAATAGACCTCATCTAGGCTTGTGTCCAGAAGCCAATGTTCCTCTCCAGGGGCGAAAGGGATCTCGGGGTTGCATTCCAGACGCACCCGGGGAGACAGGCATCCATCTCGAGTGGGAGCAAAGAACCCCGCTCTGCTCTTGAGTCGCGACGGGTATCTCTTGGAGCTCACTGGGTGGACTAAAGGGAGTCAAGCCTCCTGAGGCGTTTGGAGAGAGGTCGAGAGACTGGTCTCTAGGCCATACAGGAGACGAAGGCCCTCAAGTCGCGATGACGGGGGAGGCTCGGGGTTGTTCTCGAGCGGCGGCCCCAGTGTGCGGTTTCTCGCGAGGTACGACGGCGAGGTCAGTGAGCCTCTCGTGGGGCGGCAAGGAAGTCGGGTCTCCATGCGAATGGCGAGGGGGAGCGCGTCTTTACTCTCAAGTCATAGTAGGGGAATCTGGCCTCGAGACGTGTTGAAGAAGGTCTCTCGAGGTCTTTCTCGGGTTGAGGCAGGACACCCTGGGGTCCCTCGACTTGTGCAGGTGACCTCAGGGGGCTTCTCATGGTGGCTCTGAGAAGTCAGGGAAACTGGAGGTGGGAGGGGCCTCTCGGCACTCCACTGGGTTTGGTGCATTGGAAGAGGGCCTCATCTCCAGTTGAGGCAGGAACCTCAGGGTTCCTCTGACTTCAGACTCCGACCGCAAGGTCCCTGCAGACTTGGGACAGGAGAGTCAGGCCTCGTCTTGGGTTGAGGCATGGAACTCCGCTTGCCTCTCGAGGTGTTCCCGGGGAGACAGGCCACTTGTCGAGCGGTATTTGGAACCTGGGGGTCTTTTCCCGACGATGCACGGGCGAGTCACTGCCCCTTCGTGTTGACTTCATTCACAGGGTGGAGTTCGAAGAGGTGTCCGGGCATCGGGTTCTTATCAAGAGGGGACCGGGAAATCGGGGTCCTTCGGAATGTGGAACCACCCACGAGGCCACGTCTGGAATGTCGTCGTGAGACCGGCCTCATCCTGAGGTGCGACCGGAAGGCCGGGAACCCCTTCCAGACAAAGCAGGGGAGTCGACCCTCCTGTCCAGATCAGGAGGGTAGAAGAGGCTCAGAGGAAGTGTTGCCAGAAAACTTCGGTGTTCCTCTCGAGGGAGACCGGGATGTCGGGGCACTTTGTGGGTCGCATCAAGGGTGACAAGTACCGTTTCGAACTCCAATTCCTAAAGTGGGACTTCTCCTGAGACGCTGTAGCGGCACAGGGCTACATCTTGCGATGACGGGGGAACCACGTGGTTTTTCTCGAGGTGTAGCAGGATTCTCGAATTACGACGGGGAATTCAGGATGCTTCTTGTGTAGGCCCAGGGAAGTCCAATCTTCCATTCGAGTTGCGAAGGAAAGCTGGGGATTTCTCTCGAGTGACTGCAGGGCCAATAGACCTCATCTAGGCTTGTGTCCAGAAGCCAGTGTTCCTCTCCAGGGGCGACAGGGATCTCGGGGTTGCATTCCAGACACACCCGGGGAGACAGGCATCCATCTCGAGTGGAAGCAAAGAACCCCGCTCTGCTCTCGAGTCGCGACGGGTATCTCTTGGAGCTCACTGGGTGGACTAAAGGGAGTCAAGCCTCCTGAGGCTTTTGGAGAGAGGTCGCGAGATTGGTCTCTAGGCCATGCAGGAGACGAAGGCCCTCATCTCGCGATGACGGGGGAGTCTTGGGGTTGTTCTCGAGCGGCGGCCCCAGTGTGCGCTTTCTCACGAGGTACGACGGCGAGGTCAGTGAGCCTCTCGTGGGGCGCCAGGGAAGTCGGGTCTCCATGCGAGTGGCGAGGGCGAGCGCGTCATTGCTCTCGAGCCATGGTAGCGTGCCGGGGACCAGCCCCGGCTGATCCAGGGTATTCGAAGGAGAGACGGCGTAGGCGAAGATCAGGAAACCACTGCTTAATTAAATGTTAATTAAGGATATAAAGAGTAATAGAAGGAGGATAGCTCAGTGAGGAAATTCAGTGGCGAAAAGAGGCTGAATAATTCAGCCAGAAGGTAAGAGAAAGAACGACATGGTGAGACCAAGTTTCGGTGAACAAGGCCCGCACTTTATTTTTCAAAGTAGTTTTTATACCTTAAGTTATGCATAGAGGATAATGGGGGAAGGGGTAGAGTCTTGCAGCAAACCAGGCTTTCTTCCTGCAAACTTATCATATGCAAAAGCTTAGGTGATTTGCATCATCTTCTGGCCCGGAGGCCTGTTAACATTTTAAGACCTTTTCTTCAGAAAACTTATTTTTCTCTAAAGGTGGTTGGTCAGGAGCCACCCTCCAAAAAAGCATTAGATAAAGTTGCATTCCTACAGAGCAAAGGTGTGGTGGGCTATAACAAGAAAAAGAATTAACTCAAGGGTCCCAGGTTACAAACATTAAAGCTACTACTTACACCAATTATATTAATCAATACACTGCCAGGGACACAGCAGGTAAGGGATATGGAAACTTAGCAGCAAACAATGGCCCAACAAATGAAAAACCATTCACCAATACAATTTCTAATCAATCTTGTAACTACTCAAAAGAATTTGTGTTTAGACAGTTTAGAACATCTCCTGCCTCTCACAGTTGGGAGGCTCTGAACAATCACATGTGGCCGGAAAAACCTATTCAGGCAGGCTAGAGGATTTCCAAAGGAGTTTGTAGGTTAAACACTGTCACACCCAGGAATTATTAACTGGAACTGTAAGCTAACTCTTTTTTCAGAGAGAGGTAGTGGGGGAGAGCCCCCGTAAAGTCAGAGGTTTAGGTGCAAGCACAAGCAGAAAGTAGGCAGACTCTGGTTTTGGGGGTATATGCTCGAGAATTTCCAGGGGGACTCCTGAAGCTCGATCCCGCCTTTGCGTATGCCGAGCCTCCTTCCTCATGACCTTTGTCATGGGCGGAGTTCCTCACTGGCTCCCAGCAGTGATAGAATTCCAGTGGAGCTATTCCAGATCCTGAATGATGATGCTGTGGAAAGTGCTGCACTCAATATGCAATATGCAATATGCACTCAATATGCAATATGCCGGCTCACGGCAGTAGGGGAATCTGGCCTCGAGACGTGTTGAAGAAGGTCTCTGGAGGTCTTTCTCGGGTTGAGGCAGGACACCCTGGGGTCCCTCGACTTGTGCAGGTGACCTCAGGGGGCTTCTCATGGTGGCTCTGAGAAGTCAGGGAAACTGGAGGTGGGAGGGGCCTCTCGGCACTCCACTGGGTTTGGTGCATTGGAAGAGGGCCTCATCTCCAGTTGAGGCAGGAACCTCAGGGTTCCTCTGACTTCAGACTCCGACCGCAAGGTCCCTGCAGACTTGGGACAGGAGAGTCAGGCCTCGTCTTGGGTTGAGGCATGGAACTCCGCTTGCCTCTCGAGGTGTTCCCGGGGAGACAGGCCACTTGTCGAGCGGTATTTGGAACCTGGGGGTCTTTTCCCGACGATGCACGGGCGAGTCACTGCCCCTTCGTGTTGACTTCATTCACAGGGTGGAGTTCGAAGAGGTGTCCGGGCATCGGGTTCTTATCAAGAGGGGACCGGGAAATCGGGGTCCTTCGGAATGTGGAACCACCCACGAGGCCACGTCTGGAATGTCGTCGTGAGACCGGCCTCATCCTGAGGTGCGACCGGAAGGCCGGGAACCCCTTCCAGACAAAGCAGGGGAGTCGACCCTCCTGTCCAGATCAGGAGGGTAGAAGAGGCTCAGAGGAAGTGTTGCCAGAAAACTTCGGTGTTCCTCTCGAGGGAGACCGGGATGTCGGGGCACTTTGTGGGTCGCATCAAGGGTGACAAGTACCGTTTCGAACTCCAATTCCTAAAGTGGGACTTCTCCTGAGACGCTGTAGCGGCACAGGGCTACATCTTGCGATGACGGGGGAACCACGTGGTTTTTCTCGAGGTGTAGCAGGATTCTCGAATTACGACGGGGAATTCAGGATGCTTCTTGTGTAGGCCCAGGGAAGTCCAATCTTCCATTCGAGTTGCGAAGGAAAGCTGGGGATTGCTCTCGAGTGACTGCAGGGCCAATAGACCTCATCTAGGCTTGTGTCCAGAAGCCAGTGTTCCTCTCCAGGGGCGACAGGGATCTCGGGGTTGCATTCCAGACACACCCGGGGAGACAGGCATCCATCTCGAGTGGAAGCAAAGAACCCCGCTCTGCTCTCGAGTCGCGACGGGTATCTCTTGGAGCTCACTGGGTGGACTAAAGGGAGTCAAGCCTCCTGAGGCTTTTGGAGAGAGGTCGCGAGATTGGTCTCTAGGCCATGCAGGAGACGAAGGCCCTCATCTCGCGATGACGGGGGAGTCTTGGGGTTGTTCTCGAGCGGCGGCCCCAGTGTGCGCTTTCTCACGAGGTACGACGGCGAGGTCAGTGAGCCTCTCGTGGGGCGCCAGGGAAGTCGGGTCTCCATGCGAGTGGCGAGGGCGAGCGCGTCATTGCTCTCGAGCCATGGTAGCGTGCCGGGGACCAGCCCCGGCTGATCCAGGGTATTCGAAGGAGAGACGGCGTAGGCGAAGATCAGGAAACCACTGCTTAATTAAATGTTAATTAAGGATATAAAGAGTAATAGAAGGAGGATAGCTCAGTGAGGAAATTCAGTGGCGAAAAGAGGCTGAATAATTCAGCCAGAAGGTAAGAGAAAGAACGACATGGTGAGACCAAGTTTCGGTGAACAAGGCCCGCACTTTATTTTTCAAAGTAGTTTTTATACCTTAAGTTATGCATAGAGGATAATGGGGGAAGGGGTCGAGTCTTGCAGCAAACCAGGCTTTCTTCCTGCAAACTTATCATATGCAAAAGCTTAGGTGATTTGCATCATCTTCTGGCCCGGAGGCCTGTTAACATTTTAAGACCTTTTCTTCAGAAAACTTATTTTTCTCTAAAGGTGGTTGGTCAGGAGCCACCCTCCAAAAAAGCATTAGATAAAGTTGCATTCCTACAGAGCAAAGGTGTGGTGGGCTATAACAAGAAAAAGAATTAACTCAAGGGTCCCAGGTTACAAACATTAAAGCTACTACTTACACCAATTATATTAATCAATACACTGCCAGGGACACAGCAGGTAAGGGATATGGAAACTTAGCAGCAAACAATGGCCCAACAAATGAAAAACCATTCACCAATACAATTTCTAATCAATCTTGTAACTACTCAAAAGAATTTGTGTTTAGACAGTTTAGAACATCTCCTGCCTCTCACAGTTGGGAGGCTCTGAACAATCACATGTGGCCGGAAAAACCTATTCAGGCAGGCTAGAGGATTTCCAAAGGAGTTTGTAGGTTAAACACTGTCACACCCAGGAATTATTAACTGGAACTGTAAGCTAACTCTTTTTCAGAGAGAGGTAGTGGGGGAGAGCCCCCGTAAAGTCAGAGGTTTAGGTGCAAGCACAAGCAGAAAGTAGGCAGACTCTGGTTTTGGGGGTATATGCTCGAGAATTTCCAGGGGGACTCCTGAAGCTCGATCCCGCCTTTGCGCATGCCGAGCCTCCTTCCTCATGACCTTTGTCATGGGCGGAGTTCCTCACTGGCTCCCAGCAGTGATAGAATTCCAGTGGAGCTATTCCAGATCCTGAATGATGATGCTGTGGAAAGTGCTGCACTCAATATGCAATATGCAATATGCACTCAATATGCAATATGCCGGCTCACGGCAGTAGGGGAATCTGGCCTCGAGACGCGTTGAAGAAGGTCTCTGGAGGTCTTTCTCGGGTTGAGGCAGGACACCCTGGGGTCCCTCGACTTGTGCAGGTGACCTCAGGGGGCTTCTCATGGTGGCTCTGAGAAGTCAGGGAAACTGGAGGTGGGAGGGGCCTCTCGGCACTCCACTGGGTTTGGTGCATTGGAAGAGGGCCTCATCTCCAGTTGAGGCAGGAACCTCAGGGTTCCTCTGACTTCAGACTCCGACCGCAAGGTCCCTGCAGACTTGGGACAGGAGAGTCAGGCCTCGTCTTGGGTTGAGGCATGGAACTCCGCTTGCCTCTCGAGGTGTTCCCGGGGAGACAGGCCACGCGTCGAGCGGTATTTGGAACCTGGGGGTCTTTTCCCGACGATGCACGGGCGAGTCACTGCCCCTTCGTGTTGACTTCATTCACAGGGTGGAGTTCGAAGAGGTGTCCGGGCATCGGGTTCTTATCAAGAGGGGACCGGGAAATCGGGGTCCTTCGGAATGTGGAACCACCCACGAGGCCACGTCTGGAATGTCGTCGTGAGACCGGCCTCATCCTGAGGTGCGACCGGAAGGCCGGGAACCCCTTCCAGACAAAGCAGGGGAGTCGACCCTCCTGTCCAGATCAGGAGGGTAGAAGAGGCTCAGAGGAAGTGTTGCCAGAAAACTTCGGTGTTCCTCTCGAGGGAGACCGGGATGTCGGGGCACTTTGTGGGTCGCATCAAGGGTGACAAGTACCGTTTCGAACTCCAATTCCTAAAGTGGGACTTCTCCTGAGACGCTGTAGCGGCACAGGGCTACATCTTGCGATGACGGGGGAACCACGTGGTTTTTCTCGAGGTGTAGCAGGATTCTCGAATTACGACGGGGAATTCAGGATGCTTCTTGTGTAGGCCCAGGGAAGTCCAATCTTCCATTCGAGTTGCGAAGGAAAGCTGGGGATTGCTCTCGAGTGACTGCAGGGCCAATAGACCTCATCTAGGCTTGTGTCCAGAAGCCAGTGTTCCTCCCCAGGGGCGACAGGGATCTCGGGGTTGCATTCCAGACACACCCGGGGAGACAGGCATCCATCTCGAGTGGAAGCAAAGAACCCCGCTCTGCTCTCGAGTCGCGACGGGTATCTCTTGGAGCTCACTGGGTGGACTAAAGGGAGTCAAGCCTCCTGAGGCTTTTGGAGAGAGGTCGCGAGATTGGTCTCTAGGCCATGCAGGAGACGAAGGCCCTCATCTCGCGATGACGGGGGAGTCTTGGGGTTGTTCTCGAGCGGCGGCCCCAGTGTGCGCTTTCTCACGAGGTACGACGGCGAGGTCAGTGAGCCTCTCGTGGGGCGCCAGGGAAGTCGGGTCTCCATGCGAGTGGCGAGGGCGAGCGCGTCATTGCTCTCGAGCCATGGTAGCGTGCCGGGGACCAGCCCCGGCTGATCCAGGGTATTCGAAGGGAGAGACGGCGTAGGCGAAGATCAGGAAACCACTGCTTAATTAAATGTTAATTAAGGATATAAAGAGTAATAGAAGGAGGATAGCTCAGTGAGGAAATTCAGTGGCGAAAAGAGGCTGAATAATTCAGCCAGAAGGTAAGAGAAAGAACGACATGGTGAGACCAAGTTTCGGTGAACAAGGCCCGCACTTTATTTTTCAAAGTAGTTTTTATACCTTAAGTTATGCATAGAGGATAATGGGGGAAGGGGTAGAGTCTTGCAGCAAACCAGGCTTTCTTCCTGCAAACTTATCATATGCAAAAGCTTAGGTGATTTGCATCATCTTCTGGCCCGGAGGCCTGTTAACATTTTAAGACCTTTTCTTCAGAAAACTTATTTTTCTCTAAAGGTGGTTGGTCAGGAGCCACCCTCCAAAAAAGCATTAGATAAAGTTGCATTCCTACAGAGCAAAGGTGTGGTGGGCTATAACAAGAAAAAGAATTAACTCAAGGGTCCCAGGTTACAAACATTAAAGCTACTACTTACACCAATTATATTAATCAATACACTGCCAGGGACACAGCAGGTAAGGGATATGGAAACTTAGCAGCAAACAATGGCCCAACAAGTGAAAAACCATTCACCAATACAATTTCTAATCAATCTTGTAACTACTCAAAAGAATTTGTGTTTAGACAGTTTAGAACATCTCCTGCCTCTCACAGTTGGGAGGCTCTGAACAATCACATGTGGCCGGAAAAACCTATTCAGGCAGGCTAGAGGATTTCCAAAGGAGTTTGTAGGTTAAACACTGTCACACCCAGGAATTATTAACTGGAACTGTAAGCTAACTCTTTTTCAGAGAGAGGTAGTGGGGGAGAGCCCCCCGTAAAGTCAGAGGTTTAGGTGCAAGCACAAGCAGAAAGTAGGCAGACTCTGGTTTTGGGGGTATATGCTCGAGAATTTCCAGGGGGACTCCTGAAGCTCGATCCCGCCTTTGCGCATGCCGAGCCTCCTTCCTCATGACCTTTGTCATGGGCGGAGTTCCTCACTGGCTCCCAGCAGTGATAGAATTCCAGTGGAGCTATTCCAGATCCTGAATGATGATGCTGTGGAAAGTGCTGCACTCAATATGCAATATGGAATATGCACTCAATATGCAATATGCCGGCTCACGGCAGTAGGGGAATCTGGCCTCGAGACGTGTTGAAGAAGGTCTCTGGAGGTCTTTCTCGGGTTGAGGCAGGACACCCTGGGGTCCCTCGACTTGTGCAGGTGACCTCAGGGGGCTTCTCATGGTGGCTCTGAGAAGTCAGGGAAACTGGAGGTGGGAGGGGCCTCTCGGCACTCCACTGGGTTTGGTGCATTGGAAGAGGGCCTCATCTCCAGTTGAGGCAGGAACCTCAGGGTTCCTCTGACTTCAGACTCCGACCGCAAGGTCCCTGCAGACTTGGGACAGGAGAGTCAGGCCTCGTCTTGGGTTGAGGCATGGAACTCCGCTTGCCTCTCGAGGTGTTCCCGGGGAGACAGGCCACTTGTCGAGCGGTATTTGGAACCTGGGGGTCTTTTCCCGACGATGCACGGGCGAGTCACTGCCCCTTCGTGTTGACTTCATTCACAGGGTGGAGTTCGAAGAGGTGTCCGGGCATCGGGTTCTTATCAAGAGGGGACCGGGAAATCGGGGTCCTTCGGAATGTGGAACCACCCACGAGGCCACGTCTGGAATGTCGTCGTGAGACCGGCCTCATCCTGAGGTGCGACCGGAAGGCCGGGAACCCCTTCCAGACAAAGCAGGGGAGTCGACCCTCCTGTCCAGATCAGGAGGGTAGAAGAGGCTCAGAGGAAGTGTTGCCAGAAAACTTCGGTGTTCCTCTCGAGGGAGACCGGGATGTCGGGGCACTTTGTGGGTCGCATCAAGGGTGACAAGTACCGTTTCGAACTCCAATTCCTAAAGTGGGACTTCTCCTGAGACGCTGTAGCGGCACAGGGCTACATCTTGCGATGACGGGGGAACCACGTGGTTTTTCTCGAGGTGTAGCAGGATTCTCGAATTACGACGGGGAATTCAGGATGCTTCTTGTGTAGGCCCAGGGAAGTCCAATCTTCCATTCGAGTTGCGAAGGAAAGCTGGGGATTGCTCTCGAGTGACTGCAGGGCCAATAGACCTCATCTAGGCTTGTGTCCAGAAGCCAGTGTTCCTCCCCAGGGGCGACAGGGATCTCGGGGTTGCATTCCAGACACACCCGGGGAGACAGGCATCCATCTCGAGTGGAAGCAAAGAACCCCGCTCTGCTCTCGAGTCGCGACGGGTATCTCTTGGAGCTCACTGGGTGGACTAAAGGGAGTCAAGCCTCCTGAGGCTTTTGGAGAGAGGTCGCGAGATTGGTCTCTAGGCCATGCAGGAGACGAAGGCCCTCATCTCGCGATGACGGGGGAGTCTTGGGGTTGTTCTCGAGCGGCGGCCCCAGTGTGCGCTTTCTCACGAGGTACGACGGCGAGGTCAGTGAGCCTCTCGTGGGGCGCCAGGGAAGTCGGGTCTCCATGCGAGTGGCGAGGGCGAGCGCGTCATTGCTCTCGAGCCATGGTAGCGTGCCGGGGACCAGCCCCGGCTGATCCAGGGTATTCGAAGGGAGAGACGGCGTAGGCGAAGATCAGGAAACCACTGCTTAATTAAATGTTAATTAAGGATATAAAGAGTAATAGAAGGAGGATAGCTCAGTGAGGAAATTCAGTGGCGAAAAGAGGCTGAATAATTCAGCCAGAAGGTAAGAGAAAGAACGACATGGTGAGACCAAGTTTCGGTGAACAAGGCCCGCACTTTATTTTTCAAAGTAGTTTTTATACCTTAAGTTATGCATAGAGGATAATGGGGGAAGGGGTAGAGTCTTGCAGCAAACCAGGCTTTCTTCCTGCAAACTTATCATATGCAAAAGCTTAGGTGATTTGCATCATCTTCTGGCCCGGAGGCCTGTTAACATTTTAAGACCTTTTCTTCAGAAAACTTATTTTTCTCTAAAGGTGGTTGGTCAGGAGCCACCCTCCAAAAAAGCATTAGATAAAGTTGCATTCCTACAGAGCAAAGGTGTGGTGGGCTATAACAAGAAAAAGAATTAACTCAAGGGTCCCAGGTTACAAACATTAAAGCTACTACTTACACCAATTATATTAATCAATACACTGCCAGGGACACAGCAGGTAAGGGATATGGAAACTTAGCAGCAAACAATGGCCCAACAAGTGAAAAACCATTCACCAATACAATTTCTAATCAATCTTGTAACTACTCAAAAGAATTTGTGTTTAGACAGTTTAGAACATCTCCTGCCTCTCACAGTTGGGAGGCTCTGAACAATCACATGTGGCCGGAAAAACCTATTCAGGCAGGCTAGAGGATTTCCAAAGGAGTTTGTAGGTTAAACACTGTCACACCCAGGAATTATTAACTGGAACTGTAAGCTAACTCTTTTTCAGAGAGAGGTAGTGGGGGAGAGCCCCCGTAAAGTCAGAGGTTTAGATGCAAGCACAAGCAGAAAGTAGGCAGACTCTGGTTTTGGGGGTATATGCTCGAGAATTTCCAGGGGACTCCTGAAGCTCGATCCCGCCTTTGCGTATGCCGAGCCTCCTTCCTCATGACCTTTGTCATGGGCGGAGTTCCTCACTGGCTCCCAGCAGTGATAGAATTCCAGTGGAGCTATTCCAGATCCTGAATGATGATGCTGTGGAAAGTGCTGCACTCAATATGCAATATGCAATATGCACTCAATATGCAATATGCCGGCTCACGGCAGTAGGGGAATCTGGCCTCGAGACGTGTTGAAGAAGGTCTCTGGAGGTCTTTCTCGGGTTGAGGCAGCACACCCTGGGGTCCCTCGACTTGTGCAGGTGACCTCAGGGGGCTTCTCATGGTGGCTCTGAGAAGTCAGGGAAACTGGAGGTGGGAGGGGCCTCTCGGCACTCCACTGGGTTTGGTGCATTGGAAGAGGGCCTCATCTCCAGTTGAGGCAGGAACCTCAGGGTTCCTCTGACTTCAGACTCCGACCGCAATGTCCCTGCAGACTTGGGACAGGAGAGTCAGGCCTCGTCTTGGGTTGAGGCATGGAACTCCGCTTGCCTCTCGAGGTGTTCCCGGGGAGACAGGCCACGCGTCGAGCGGTATTTGGAACCTGGGGGTCTTTTCCCGACGATGCACGGGCGAGTCACTGCCCCTTCGTGTTGACTTCATTCACAGGGTGGAGTTCGAAGAGGTGTCCGGGCATCGGGTTCTTATCAAGAGGGGACCGGGAAATCGGGGTCCTTCGGAATGTGGAACCACCCACGAGGCCACGTCTGGAATGTCGTCGTGAGACCGGCCTCATCCTGAGGTGCGACCGGAAGGCCGGGAACCCCTTCCAGACAAAGCAGGGGAGTCGACCCTCCTGTCCAGATCAGGAGGGTAGAAGAGGCTCAGAGGAAGTGTTGCCAGAAAACTTCGGTGTTCCTCTCGAGGGAGACCGGGATGTCGGGGCACTTTGTGGGTCGCATCAAGGGTGACAAGTACCGTTTCGAACTCCAATTCCTAAAGTGGGACTTCTCCTGAGACGCTGTAGCGGCACAGGGCTACATCTTGCGATGACGGGGGAACCACGTGGTTTTTCTCGAGGTGTAGCAGGATTCTCGAATTACGACGGGGAATTCAGGATGCTTCTTGTGTAGGCCCAGGGAAGTCCAATCTTCCATTCGAGTTGCGAAGGAAAGCTGGGGATTGCTCTCGAGTGACTGCAGGGCCAATAGACCTCATCTAGGCTTGTGTCCAGAAGCCAGTGTTCCTCCCCAGGGGCGACAGGGATCTCGGGGTTGCATTCCAGACACACCCGGGGAGACAGGCATCCATCTCGAGTGGAAGCAAAGAACCCCGCTCTGCTCTCGAGTCGCGACGGGTATCTCTTGGAGCTCACTGGGTGGACTAAAGGGAGTCAAGCCTCCTGAGGCTTTTGGAGAGAGGTCGCGAGATTGGTCTCTAGGCCATGCAGGAGACGAAGGCCCTCATCTCGCGATGACGGGGGAGTCTTGGGGTTGTTCTCGAGCGGCGGCCCCAGTGTGCGCTTTCTCACGAGGTACGACGGCGAGGTCAGTGAGCCTCTCGTGGGGCGCCAGGGAAGTCGGGTCTCCATGCGAGTGGCGAGGGCGAGCGCGTCATTGCTCTCGAGCCATGGCGTGCCGGGGACCAGCCCCGGCTGATCCAGGGTATTCGAAGGAGAGACGGCGTAGGCGAAGATCAGGAAACCACTGCTTAATTAAATGTTAATTAAGGATATAAAGAGTAATAGAAGGAGGATAGCTCAGTGAGGAAATTCAGTGGCGAAAAGAGGCTGAATAATTCAGCCAGAAGGTAAGAGAAAGAACGACATGGTGAGACCAAGTTTCGGTGAACAAGGCCCGCACTTTATTTTTCAAAGTAGTTTTTATACCTTAAGTTATGCATAGAGGATAATGGGGGAAGGGGTAGAGTCTTGCAGCAAACCAGGCTTTCTTCCTGCAAACTTATCATATGCAAAAGCTTAGGTGATTTGCATCATCTTCTGGCCCGGAGGCCTGTTAACATTTTAAGACCTTTTCTTCAGAAAACTTATTTTTCTCTAAAGGTGGTTGGTCAGGAGCCACCCTCCAAAAAAGCATTAGATAAAGTTGCATTCCTACAGAGCAAAGGTGTGGTGGGCTATAACAAGAAAAAGAATTAACTCAAGGGTCCCAGGTTACAAACATTAAAGCTACTACTTACACCAATTATATTAATCAATACACTGCCAGGGACACAGCAGGTAAGGGATATGGAAACTTAGCAGCAAACAATGGCCCAACAAGTGAAAAACCATTCACCAATACAATTTCTAATCAATCTTGTAACTACTCAAAAGAATTTGTGTTTAGACAGTTTAGAACATCTCCTGCCTCTCACAGTTGGGAGGCTCTGAACAATCACATGTGGCCGGAAAAACCTATTCAGGCAGGCTAGAGGATTTCCAAAGGAGTTTGTAGGTTAAACACTGTCACACCCAGGAATTATTAACTGGAACTGTAAGCTAACTCTTTTCAGAGAGAGGTAGTGGGGGAGAGCCCCCGTAAAGTCAGAGGTTTAGGTGCAAGCACAAGCAGAAAGTAGGCAGACTCTGGTTTTGGGGGTATATGCTCGAGAATTTCCAGGGGGACTCCTGAAGCTCGATCCCGCCTTTGCGCATGCCGAGCCTCCTTCCTCATGACCTTTGTCATGGGCGGAGTTCCTCACTGGCTCCCAGCAGTGATAGAATTCCAGTGGAGCTATTCCAGATCCTGAATGATGATGCTGTGGAAAGTGCTGCACTCAATATGCAATATGCACTCAATATGCAATATGCCGGCTCACGGCAGTAGGGGAATCTGGCCTCGAGACGCGTTGAAGAAGGTCTCTGGAGGTCTTTCTCGGGTTGAGGCAGGACACCCTGGGGTCCCTCGACTTGTGCAGGTGACCTCAGGGGGCTTCTCATGGTGGCTCTGAGAAGTCAGGGAAACTGGAGGTGGGAGGGGCCTCTCGGCACTCCACTGGGTTTGGTGCATTGGAAGAGGGCCTCATCTCCAGTTGAGGCAGGAACCTCAGGGTTCCTCTGACTTCAGACTCCGACCGCAAGGTCCCTGCAGACTTGGGACAGGAGAGTCAGGCCTCGTCTTGGGTTGAGGCATGGAACTCCGCTTGCCTCTCGAGGTGTTCCCGGGGAGACAGGCCACTTGTCGAGCGGTATTTGGAACCTGGGGGTCTTTTCCCGACGATGCACGGGCGAGTCACTGCCCCTTCGTGTTGACTTCATTCACAGGGTGGAGTTCGAAGAGGTGTCCGGGCATCGGGTTCTTATCAAGAGGGGACCGGGAAATCGGGGTCCTTCGGAATGTGGAACCACCCACGAGGCCACGTCTGGAATGTCGTCGTGAGACCGGCCTCATCCTGAGGTGCGACCGGAAGGCCGGGAACCCCTTCCAGACAAAGCAGGGGAGTCGACCCTCCTGTCCAGATCAGGAGGGTAGAAGAGGCTCAGAGGAAGTGTTGCCAGAAAACTTCGGTGTTCCTCTCGAGGGAGACCGGGATGTCGGGGCACTTTGTGGGTCGCATCAAGGGTGACAAGTACCGTTTCGAACTCCAATTCCTAAAGTGGGACTTCTCCTGAGACGCTGTAGCGGCACAGGGCTACATCTTGCGATGACGGGGGAACCACGTGGTTTTTCTCGAGGTGTAGCAGGATTCTCGAATTACGACGGGGAATTCAGGATGCTTCTTGTGTAGGCCCAGGGAAGTCCAATCTTCCATTCGAGTTGCGAAGGAAAGCTGGGGATTGCTCTCGAGTGACTGCAGGGCCAATAGACCTCATCTAGGCTTGTGTCCAGAAGCCAGTGTTCCTCTCCAGGGGCGACAGGGATCTCGGGGTTGCATTCCAGACACACCCGGGGAGACAGGCATCCATCTCGAGTGGAAGCAAAGAACCCCGCTCTGCTCTCGAGTCGCGACGGGTATCTCTTGGAGCTCACTGGGTGGACTAAAGGGAGTCAAGCCTCCTGAGGCTTTTGGAGAGAGGTCGCGAGATTGGTCTCTAGGCCATGCAGGAGACGAAGGCCCTCATCTCGCGATGACGGGGGAGTCTTGGGGTTGTTCTCGAGCGGCGGCCCCAGTGTGCGCTTTCTCACGAGGTACGACGGCGAGGTCAGTGAGCCTCTCGTGGGGCGCCAGGGAAGTCGGGTCTCCATGCGAGTGGCGAGGGCGAGCGCGTCATTGCTCTCGAGCCATGGTAGCGTGCCGGGGACCAGCCCCGGCTGATCCAGGGTATTCGAAGGAGAGACGGCGTAGGCGAAGATCAGGAAACCACTGCTTAATTAAATGTTAATTAAGGATATAAAGAGTAATAGAAGGAGGATAGCTCAGTGAGGAAATTCAGTGGCGAAAAGAGGCTGAATAATTCAGCCAGAAGGTAAGAGAAAGAACGACATGGTGAGACCAAGTTTCGGTGAACAAGGCCCGCACTTTATTTTTCAAAGTAGTTTTTATACCTTAAGTTATGCATAGAGGATAATGGGGGAAGGGGTAGAGTCTTGCAGCAAACCAGGCTTTCTTCCTGCAAACTTATCATATGCAAAAGCTTAGGTGATTTGCATCATCTTCTGGCCCGGAGGCCTGTTAACATTTTAAGACCTTTTCTTCAGAAAACTTATTTTTCTCTAAAGGTGGTTGGTCAGGAGCCACCCTCCAAAAAGCATTAGATAAAGTTGCATTCCTACAGAGCAAAGGTGTGGTGGGCTATAACAAGAAAAAGAATTAACTCAAGGGTCCCAGGTTACAAACATTAAAGCTACTACTTACACCAATTATATTAATCAATACACTGCCAGGGACACAGCAGGTAAGGGATATGGAAACTTAGCAGCAAACAATGGCCCAACAAGTGAAAAACCATTCACCAATACAATTTCTAATCAATCTTGTAACTACTCAAAAGAATTTGTGTTTAGACAGTTTAGAACATCTCCTGCCTCTCACAGTTGGGAGGCTCTGAACAATCACATGTGGCCGGAAAAACCTATTCAGGCAGGCTAGAGGATTTCCAAAGGAGTTTGTAGGTTAAACACTGTCACACCAAGGAATTATTAACTGGAACTGTAAGCTAACTCTTTTTCAGAGAGAGGTAGTGGGGAGAGCCCCCCGTAAAGTCAGAGGTTTAGGTGCAAGCACAAGCAGAAAGTAGGCAGACTCTGGTTTTGGGGGTATATGCTCGAGAATTTCCAGGGGGACTCCTGAAGCTCGATCCCGCCTTTGCGTATGCCGAGCCTCCTTCCTCATGACCTTTGTCATGGGCGGAGTTCCTCACTGGCTCCCAGCAGTGATAGAATTCCAGTGGAGCTATTCCAGATCCTGAATGATGATGCTGTGGAAAGTGCTGCACTCAATATGCAATATGCAATATGCACTCAATATGCAATATGCCGGCTCACGGCAGTAGGGGAATCTGGCCTCGAGACGTGTTGAAGAAGGTCTCTGGAGGTCTTTCTCGGGTTGAGGCAGCACACCCTGGGGTCCCTCGACTTGTGCAGGTGACCTCAGGGGGCTTCTCATGGTGGCTCTGAGAAGTCAGGGAAACTGGAGGTGGGAGGGGCCTCTCGGCACTCCACTGGGTTTGGTGCATTGGAAGAGGGCCTCATCTCCAGTTGAGGCAGGAACCTCAGGGTTCCTCTGACTTCAGACTCCGACCGCAAGGTCCCTGCAGACTTGGGACAGGAGAGTCAGGCCTCGTCTTGGGTTGAGGCATGGAACTCCGCTTGCCTCTCGAGGTGTTCCCGGGGAGACAGGCCACGCGTCGAGCGGTATTTGGAACCTGGGGGTCTTTTCCCGACGATGCACGGGCGAGTCACTGCCCCTTCGTGTTGACTTCATTCACAGGGTGGAGTTCGAAGAGGTGTCCGGGCATCGGGTTCTTATCAAGAGGGGACCGGGAAATCGGGGTCCTTCGGAATGTGGAACCACCCACGAGGCCACGTCTGGAATGTCGTCGTGAGACCGGCCTCATCCTGAGGTGCGACCGGAAGGCCGGGAACCCCTTCCAGACAAAGCAGGGGAGTCGACCCTCCTGTCCAGATCAGGAGGGTAGAAGGGGCTCAGAGGAAGTGGTGCGGGAAAACCTCGGTGTTCCTCTCGAGGGAGACCGGGATGTCGGGGCACTTTGTGGGTCGCATCAAGGGTGCCAAGTACCGTTTCGACCTCCAATACCTAACGTGGGACTTCTCCTGAGACACTGTAGCGGGAAAGGGCTTCATCTTGCGATGACGGGGGAACCACGTGGATTTTCTCGAGTTGCAGCGGGATTCTCGAGTTACGACGGGGAATTCAGGATGCCTCTTGTGTTGGCCCAGGGAAGTCCAATCTTCCATTCGAGTTGCGAAGGAAAGCTGGGGATTGCTCTCGAGTGACTGCAGGGCCAATAGACCTCATCTAGGCTTGTGTCCAGAAGCCAATGTTCCTCTCCAGGGGCGAAAGGGATCTCGGGGTTGCATTCCAGACACACCCGGGGAGACAGGCATCCATCTCGAGTGGAAGCAAAGAACCCCGCTCTGCTCTCGAGTCGCGACGGGTATCTCTTGGAGCTCACTGGGTGGACTAAAGGGAGTCAAGCCTCCTGAGGCTTTTGGAGAGAGGTCGCGAGATTGGTCTCTAGGCCATGCAGGAGACGAAGGCCCTCATCTCGCGATGACGGGGGAGTCTTGGGGTTGTTCTCGAGCGGCGGCCCCAGTGTGCGCTTTCTCACGAGGTACGACGGCGAGGTCAGTGAGCCTCTCGTGGGGCGCCAGGGAAGTCGGGTCTCCATGCGAGTGGCGAGGGCGAGCGCGTCATTGCTCTCGAGCCATGGTAGCGTGCCGGGGACCAGCCCCGGCTGATCCAGGGTATTCGAAGGAGAGACGGCGTAGGCGAAGATCAGGAAACCACTGCTTAATTAAATGTTAATTAAGGATATAAAGAGTAATAGAAGGAGGATAGCTCAGTGAGGAAATTCAGTGGCGAAAAGAGGCTGAATAATTCAGCCAGAAGGTAAGAGAAAGAACGACATGGTGAGACCAAGTTTCGGTGAACAAGGCCCGCACTTTATTTTTCAAAGTAGTTTTTATACCTTAAGTTATGCATAGAGGATAATGGGGGAAGGGGTAGAGTCTTGCAGCAAACCAGGCTTTCTTCCTGCAAACTTATCATATGCAAAAGCTTAGGTGATTTGCATCATCTTCTGGCCCGGAGGCCTGTTAACATTTTAAGACCTTTTCTTCAGAAAACTTATTTTTCTCTAAAGGTGGTTGGTCAGGAGCCACCCTCCAAAAAAGCATTAGATAAAGTTGCATTCCTACAGAGCAAAGGTGTGGTGGGCTATAACAAGAAAAAGAATTAACTCAAGGGTCCCAGGTTACAAACATTAAAGCTACTACTTACACCAATTATATTAATCAATACACTGCCAGGGACACAGCAGGTAAGGGATATGGAAACTTAGCAGCAAACAATGGCCCAACAAGTGAAAAACCATTCACCAATACAATTTCTAATCAATCTTGTAACTACTCAAAAGAATTTGTGTTTAGACAGTTTAGAACATCTCCTGCCTCTCACAGTTGGGAGGCTCTGAACAATCACATGTGGCCGGAAAAACCTATTCAGGCAGGCTAGAGGATTTCCAAAGGAGTTTGTAGGTTAAACACTGTCACACCCAGGAATTATTAACTGGAACTGTAAGCTAACTCTTTTTTCAGAGAGAGGTAGTGGGGGAGAGCCCCCGTAAAGTCAGAGGTTTAGGTGCAAGCACAAGCAGAAAGTAGGCAGACTCTGGTTTTGGGGGTATATGCTCGAGAATTTCCAGGGGGACTCCTGAAGCTCGATCCCGCCTTTGCGTATGCCGAGCCTCCTTCCTCATGACCTTTGTCATGGGCGGAGTTCCTCACTGGCTCCCAGCAGTGATAGAATTCCAGTGGAGCTATTCCAGATCCTGAATGATGATGCTGTGGAAAGTGCTGCACTCAATATGCAATATGCAATATGCACTCAATATGCAATATGCCGGCTCACGGCAGTAGGGGAATCTGGCCTCGAGACGTGTTGAAGAAGGTCTCTGGAGGTCTTTCTCGGGTTGAGGCAGCACACCCTGGGGTCCCTCGACTTGTGCAGGTGACCTCAGGGGGCTTCTCATGGTGGCTCTGAGAAGTCAGGGAAACTGGAGGTGGGAGGGGCCTCTCGGCACTCCACTGGGTTTGGTGCATTGGAAGAGGGCCTCATCTCCAGTTGAGGCAGGAACCTCAGGGTTCCTCTGACTTCAGACTCCGACCGCAAGGTCCCTGCAGACTTGGGACAGGAGAGTCAGGCCTCGTCTTGGGTTGAGGCATGGAACTCCGCTTGCCTCTCGAGGTGTTCCCGGGGAGACAGGCCACGCGTCGAGCGGTATTTGGAACCTGGGGGTCTTTTCCCGACGATGCACGGGCGAGTCACTGCCCCTTCGTGTTGACTTCATTCACAGGGTGGAGTTCGAAGAGGTGTCCGGGCATCGGGTTCTTATCAAGAGGGGACCGGGAAATCGGGGTCCTTCGGAATGTGGAACCACCCACGAGGCCACGTCTGGAATGTCGTCGTGAGACCGGCCTCATCCTGAGGTGCGACCGGAAGGCCGGGAACCCCTTCCAGACAAAGCAGGGGAGTCGACCCTCCTGTCCAGATCAGGAGGGTAGAAGGGGCTCAGAGGAAGTGGTGCGGGAAAACCTCGGTGTTCCTCTCGAGGGAGACCGGGATGTCGGGGCACTTTGTGGGTCGCATCAAGGGTGCCAAGTACCGTTTCGACCTCCAATACCTAACGTGGGACTTCTCCTGAGACACTGTAGCGGGAAAGGGCTTCATCTTGCGATGACGGGGGAACCACGTGGATTTTCTCGAGTTGCAGCGGGATTCTCGAGTTACGACGGGGAATTCAGGATGCCTCTTGTGTTGGCCCAGGGAAGTCCAATCTTCCATTCGAGTTGCGAAGGAAAGCTGGGGATTGCTCTCGAGTGACTGCAGGGCCAATAGACCTCATCTAGGCTTGTGTCCAGAAGCCAATGTTCCTCTCCAGGGGCGAAAGGGATCTCGGGGTTGCATTCCAGACGCACCCGGGGAGACAGGCATCCATCTCGAGTGGGAGCAAAGAACCCCGCTCTGCTCTTGAGTCGCGACGGGTATCTCTTGGAGCTCACTGGGTGGACTAAAGGGAGTCAAGCCTCCTGAGGCGTTTGGAGAGAGGTCGAGAGACTGGTCTCTAGGCCATACAGGAGACGAAGGCCCTCAAGTCGCGATGACGGGGGAGGCTCGGGGTTGTTCTCGAGCGGCGGCCCCAGTGTGCGGTTTCTCGCGAGGTACGACGGCGAGGTCAGTGAGCCTCTCGTGGGGCGGCAAGGAAGTCGGGTCTCCATGCGAATGGCGAGGGGAGCGCGTCTTTACTCTCAAGTCATAGTAGGGGAATCTGGCCTCGAGACGTGTTGAAGAAGGTCTCTCGAGGTCTTTCTCGGGTTGAGGCAGGACACCCTGGGGTCCCTCGACTTGTGCAGGTGACCTCAGGGGCTTCTCATGGTGGCTCTGAGAAGTCAGGGAAACTGGAGGTGGGAGGGGCCTCTCGGCACTCCACTGGGTTTGGTGCATTGGAAGAGGGCCTCATCTCCAGTTGAGGCAGGAACCTCAGGGTTCCTCTGACTTCAGACTCCGACCGCAAGGTCCCTGCAGACTTGGGACAGGAGAGTCAGGCCTCGTCTTGGGTTGAGGCATGGAACTCCGCTTGCCTCTCGAGGTGTTCCCGGGAGACAGGCCACTTGTCGAGCGGTATTTGGAACCTGGGGGTCTTTTCCCGACGATGCACGGGCGAGTCACTGCCCCTTCGTGTTGACTTCATTCACAGGGTGGAGTTCGAAGAGGTGTCCGGGCATCGGGTTCTTATCAGAGGGGACCGGGAAATCGGGTCCTTCGGAATGTGGAACCACCCACGAGGCCACGTCTGGAATGTCGTCGTGAGACCGGCCTCATCCTGAGGTGCGACCGGAAGGCCGGGAACCCCTTCCAGACAAAGCAGGGGAGTCGACCCTCCTGTCCAGATCAGGAGGGTAGAAGGGGCTCAGAGGAAGTGGTGCGGGAAAACCTCGGTGTTCCTCTCGAGGGAGACCGGGATGTCGGGGCACTTTGTGGGTCGCATCAAGGGTGCCAAGTACCGTTTCGACCTCCAATACCTAACGTGGGACTTCTCCTGAGACACTGTAGCGGGAAAGGGCTTCATCTTGCGATGACGGGGGAACCACGTGGATTTTCTCGAGTTGCAGCGGGATTCTCGAGTTACGACGGGGAATTCAGGATGCCTCTTGTGTTGGCCCAGGGAAGTCCAATCTTCCATTCGAGTTGCGAAGGAAAGCTGGGGATTGCTCTCGAGTGACTGCAGGGCCAATAGACCTCATCTAGGCTTGTGTCCAGAAGCCAATGTTCCTCTCCAGGGGCGAAAGGGATCTCGGGGTTGCATTCCAGACGCACCCGGGGAGACAGGCATCCATCTCGAGTGGGAGCAAAGAACCCCGCTCTGCTCTTGAGTCGCGACGGGTATCTCTTGGAGCTCACTGGGTGGACTAAAGGGAGTCAAGCCTCCTGAGGCGTTTGGAGAGGGGTCGAGAGACTGGTCTCTAGGCCATACAGGAGACGAAGGCCCTCAAGTCGCGATGACGGGGGAGGCTCGGGGTTGTTCTCGAGCGGCGGCCCCAGTGTGCGGTTTCTCGCGAGGTACGACGGCGAGGTCAGTGAGCCTCTCGTGGGGCGGCAAGGAAGTCGGGTCTCCATGCGAATGGCGAGGGGGAGCGCGTCTTTACTCTCAAGTCATAGTAGGGGAATCTGGCCTCGAGACGTGTTGAAGAAGGTCTCTCGAGGTCTTTCTCGGGTTGAGGCAGGACACCCTGGGGTCCCTCGACTTGTGCAGGTGACCTCAGGGGGCTTCTCATGGTGGCTCTGAGAAGTCAGGGAAACTGGAGGTGGGAGGGGCCTCTCGGCACTCCACTGGGTTTGGTGCATTGGAAGAGGGCCTCATCTCCAGTTGAGGCAGGAACCTCAGGGTTCCTCTGACTTCAGACTCCGACCGCAAGGTCCCTGCAGACTTGGGACAGGAGAGTCAGGCCTCGTCTTGGGTTGAGGCATGGAACTCCGCTTGCCTCTCGAGGTGTTCCCGGGGAGACAGGCCACTTGTCGAGCGGTATTTGGAACCTGGGGGTCTTTTCCCGACGATGCACGGGCGAGTCACTGCCCCTTCGTGTTGACTTCATTCACAGGGTGGAGTTCGAAGAGGTGTCCGGGCATCGGGTTCTTATCAAGAGGGGACCGGGAAATCGGGGTCCTTCGGAATGTGGAACCACCCACGAGGCCACGTCTGGAATGTCGTCGTGAGACCGGCCTCATCCTGAGGTGCGACCGGAAGGCCGGGAACCCCTTCCAGACAAAGCAGGGGAGTCGACCCTCCTGTCCAGATCAGGAGGGTAGAAGAGGCTCAGAGGAAGTGTTGCCAGAAAACTTCGGTGTTCCTCTCGAGGGAGACCGGGATGTCGGGGCACTTTGTGGGTCGCATCAAGGGTGACAAGTACCGTTTCGAACTCCAATTCCTAAAGTGGGACTTCTCCTGAGACGCTGTAGCGGCACAGGGCTACATCTTGCGATGACGGGGGAACCACGTGGTTTTACTCGAGGTGTAGCAGGATTCTCGAATTACGACGGGGAATTCAGGATGCTTCTTGTGTAGGCCCAGGGAAGTCCAATCTTCCATTCGAGTTGCGAAGGAAAGCTGGGGATTTCTCTCGAGTGACTGCAGGGCCAATAGACCTCATCTAGGCTTGTGTCCAGAAGCCAGTGTTCCTCCCCAGGGGCGACAGGGATCTCGGGGTTGCATTCCAGACACACCCGGGGAGACAGGCATCCATCTCGAGTGGAAGCAAAGAACCCCGCTCTGCTCTCGAGTCGCGACGGGTATCTCTTGGAGCTCACTGGGTGGACTAAAGGGAGTCAAGCCTCCTGAGGCTTTTGGAGAGAGGTCGCGAGATTGGTCTCTAGGCCATGCAGGAGACGAAGGCCCTCATCTCGCGATGACGGGGGAGTCTTGGGGTTGTTCTCGAGCGGCGGCCCCAGTGTGCGCTTTCTCACGAGGTACGACGGCGAGGTCAGTGAGCCTCTCGTGGGGCGCCAGGGAAGTCGGGTCTCCATGCGAGTGGCGAGGGCGAGCGCGTCATTGCTCTCGAGCCATGGTAGCGTGCCGGGGACCAGCCCCGGCTGATCCAGGGTATTCGAAGGAGAGACGGCGTAGGCGAAGATCAGGAAACCACTGCTTAATTAAATGTTAATTAAGGATATAAAGAGTAATAGAAGGAGGATAGCTCAGTGAGGAAATTCAGTGGCGAAAAGAGGCTGAATAATTCAGCCAGAAGGTAAGAGAAAGAACGACATGGTGAGACCAAGTTTCGGTGAACAAGGCCCGCACTTTATTTTTCAAAGTAGTTTTTATACCTTAAGTTATGCATAGAGGATAATGGGGGAAGGGGTCGAGTCTTGCAGCAAACCAGGCTTTCTTCCTGCAAACTTATCATATGCAAAAGCTTAGGTGATTTGCATCATCTTCTGGCCCGGAGGCCTGTTAACATTTTAAGACCTTTTCTTCAGAAAACTTATTTTTCTCTAAAGGTGGTTGGTCAGGAGCCACCCTCCAAAAAAGCATTAGATAAAGTTGCATTCCTACAGAGCAAAGGTGTGGTGGGCTATAACAAGAAAAAGAATTAACTCAAGGGTCCCAGGTTACAAACATTAAAGCTACTACTTACACCAATTATATTAATCAATACACTGCCAGGGACACAGCAGGTAAGGGATATGGAAACTTAGCAGCAAACAATGGCCCAACAAATGAAAAACCATTCACCAATACAATTTCTAATCAATCTTGTAACTACTCAAAAGAATTTGTGTTTAGACAGTTTAGAACATCTCCTGCCTCTCACAGTTGGGAGGCTCTGAACAATCACATGTGGCCGGAAAAACCTATTCAGGCAGGCTAGAGGATTTCCAAAGGAGTTTGTAGGTTAAACACTGTCACACCCAGGAATTATTAACTGGAACTGTAAGCTAACTCTTTTTTCAGAGAGAGGTAGTGGGGGAGAGCCCCCGTAAAGTCAGAGGTTTAGGTGCAAGCACAAGCAGAAAGTAGGCAGACTCTGGTTTTGGGGGTATATGCTCGAGAATTTCCAGGGGGACTCCTGAAGCTCGATCCCGCCTTTGCGTATGCCGAGCCTCCTTCCTCATGACCTTTGTCATGGGCGGAGTTCCTCACTGGCTCCCAGCAGTGATAGAATTCCAGTGGAGCTATTCCAGATCCTGAATGATGATGCTGTGGAAAGTGCTGCACTCAATATGCAATATGCAATATGCACTCAATATGCAATATGCCGGCTCACGGCAGTAGGGGAATCTGGCCTCGAGACGTGTTGAAGAAGGTCTCTGGAGGTCTTTCTCGGGTTGAGGCAGGACACCCTGGGGTCCCTCGACTTGTGCAGGTGACCTCAGGGGGCTTCTCATGGTGGCTCTGAGAAGTCAGGGAAACTGGAGGTGGGAGGGGCCTCTCGGCACTCCACTGGGTTTGGTGCATTGGAAGAGGGCCTCATCTCCAGTTGAGGCAGGAACCTCAGGGTTCCTCTGACTTCAGACTCCGACCGCAAGGTCCCTGCAGACTTGGGACAGGAGAGTCAGGCCTCGTCTTGGGTTGAGGCATGGAACTCCGCTTGCCTCTCGAGGTGTTCCCGGGGAGACAGGCCACTTGTCGAGCGGTATTTGGAACCTGGGGGTCTTTTCCCGACGATGCACGGGCGAGTCACTGCCCCTTCGTGTTGACTTCATTCACAGGGTGGAGTTCGAAGAGGTGTCCGGGCATCGGGTTCTTATCAAGAGGGGACCGGGAAATCGGGGTCCTTCGGAATGTGGAACCACCCACGAGGCCACGTCTGGAATGTCGTCGTGAGACCGGCCTCATCCTGAGGTGCGACCGGAAGGCCGGGAACCCCTTCCAGACAAAGCAGGGGAGTCGACCCTCCTGTCCAGATCAGGAGGGTAGAAGAGGCTCAGAGGAAGTGTTGCCAGAAAACTTCGGTGTTCCTCTCGAGGGAGACCGGGATGTCGGGGCACTTTGTGGGTCGCATCAAGGGTGACAAGTACCGTTTCGAACTCCAATTCCTAAAGTGGGACTTCTCCTGAGACGCTGTAGCGGCACAGGGCTACATCTTGCGATGACGGGGGAACCACGTGGTTTTTCTCGAGGTGTAGCAGGATTCTCGAATTACGACGGGGAATTCAGGATGCTTCTTGTGTAGGCCCAGGGAAGTCCAATCTTCCATTCGAGTTGCGAAGGAAAGCTGGGGATTTCTCTCGAGTGACTGCAGGGCCAATAGACCTCATCTAGGCTTGTGTCCAGAAGCCAGTGTTCCTCTCCAGGGGCGACAGGGATCTCGGGGTTGCATTCCAGACACACCCGGGGAGACAGGCATCCATCTCGAGTGGAAGCAAAGAACCCCGCTCTGCTCTCGAGTCGCGACGGGTATCTCTTGGAGCTCACTGGGTGGACTAAAGGGAGTCAAGCCTCCTGAGGCTTTTGGAGAGAGGTCGCGAGATTGGTCTCTAGGCCATGCAGGAGACGAAGGCCCTCATCTCGCGATGACGGGGGAGTCTTGGGGTTGTTCTCGAGCGGCGGCCCCAGTGTGCGCTTTCTCACGAGGTACGACGGCGAGGTCAGTGAGCCTCTCGTGGGGCGCCAGGGAAGTCGGGTCTCCATGCGAGTGGCGAGGGCGAGCGCGTCATTGCTCTCGAGCCATGGTAGCGTGCCGGGGACCAGCCCCGGCTGATCCAGGGTATTCGAAGGAGAGACGGCGTAGGCGAAGATCAGGAAACCACTGCTTAATTAAATGTTAATTAAGGATATAAAGAGTAATAGAAGGAGGATAGCTCAGTGAGGAAATTCAGTGGCGAAAAGAGGCTGAATAATTCAGCCAGAAGGTAAGAGAAAGAACGACATGGTGAGACCAAGTTTCGGTGAACAAGGCCCGCACTTTATTTTTCAAAGTAGTTTTTATACCTTAAGTTATGCATAGAGGATAATGGGGGAAGGGGTAGAGTCTTGCAGCAAACCAGGCTTTCTTCCTGCAAACTTATCATATGCAAAAGCTTAGGTGATTTGCATCATCTTCTGGCCCGGAGGCCTGTTAACATTTTAAGACCTTTTCTTCAGAAAACTTATTTTTCTCTAAAGGTGGTTGGTCAGGAGCCACCCTCCAAAAAAGCATTAGATAAAGTTGCATTCCTACAGAGCAAAGGTGTGGTGGGCTATAACAAGAAAAAGAATTAACTCAAGGGTCCCAGGTTACAAACATTAAAGCTACTACTTACACCAATTATATTAATCAATACACTGCCAGGGACACAGCAGGTAAGGGATATGGAAACTTAGCAGCAAACAATGGCCCAACAAGTGAAAAACCATTCACCAATACAATTTCTAATCAATCTTGTAACTACTCAAAAGAATTTGTGTTTAGACAGTTTAGAACATCTCCTGCCTCTCACAGTTGGGAGGCTCTGAACAATCACATGTGGCCGGAAAAACCTATTCAGGCAGGCTAGAGGATTTCCAAAGGAGTTTGTAGGTTAAACACTGTCACACCCAGGAATTATTAACTGGAACTGTAAGCTAACTCTTTTTTCAGAGAGAGGTAGTGGGGGAGAGCCCCCCGTAAAGTCAGAGGTTTAGGTGCAAGCACAAGCAGAAAGTAGGCAGACTCTGGTTTTGGGGGTATATGCTCGAGAATTTCCAGGGGACTCCTGAAGCTCGATCCCGCCTTTGCGCATGCCGAGCCTCCTTCCTCATGACCTTTGTCATGGGCGGAGTTCCTCACTGGCTCCCAGCAGTGATAGAATTCCAGTGGAGCTATTCCAGATCCTGAATGATGATGCTGTGGAAAGTGCTGCACTCAATATGCAATATGCAATATGCACTCAATATGCAATATGCCGGCTCACGGCAGTAGGGGAATCTGGCCTCGAGACGCGTTGAAGAAGGTCTCTCGAGGTCTTTCTCGGGTTGAGGCAGGACACCCTGGGGTCCCTCGACTTGTGCAGGTGACCTCAGGGGGCTTCTCATGGTGGCTCTGAGAAGTCAGGGAAACTGGAGGTGGGAGGGGCCTCTCGGCACTCCACTGGGTTTGGTGCATTGGAAGAGGGCCTCATCTCCAGTTGAGGCAGGAACCTCAGGGTTCCTCTGACTTCAGACTCCGACCGCAAGGTCCCTGCAGACTTGGGACAGGAGAGTCAGGCCTCGTCTTGGGTTGAGGCATGGAACTCCGCTTGCCTCTCGAGGTGTTCCCGGGGAGACAGGCCACGCGTCGAGCGGTATTTGGAACCTGGGGGTCTTTTCCCGACGATGCACGGGCGAGTCACTGCCCCTTCGTGTTGACTTCATTCACAGGGTGGAGTTCGAAGAGGTGTCCGGGCATCGGGTTCTTATCAAGAGGGGACCGGGAAATCGGGGTCCTTCGGAATGTGGAACCACCCACGAGGCCACGTCTGGAATGTCGTCGTGAGACCGGCCTCATCCTGAGGTGCGACCGGAAGGCCGGGAACCCCTTCCAGACAAAGCAGGGGAGTCGACCCTCCTGTCCAGATCAGGAGGGTAGAAGAGGCTCAGAGGAAGTGTTGCCAGAAAACTTCGGTGTTCCTCTCGAGGGAGACCGGGATGTCGGGGCACTTTGTGGGTCGCATCAAGGGTGACAAGTACCGTTTCGAACTCCAATTCCTAAAGTGGGACTTCTCCTGAGACGCTGTAGCGGCACAGGGCTACATCTTGCGATGACGGGGGAACCACGTGGTTTTTCTCGAGGTGTAGCAGGATTCTCGAATTACGACGGGGAATTCAGGATGCTTCTTGTGTAGGCCCAGGGAAGTCCAATCTTCCATTCGAGTTGCGAAGGAAAGCTGGGGATTGCTCTCGAGTGACTGCAGGGCCAATAGACCTCATCTAGGCTTGTGTCCAGAAGCCAGTGTTCCTCCCCAGGGGCGACAGGGATCTCGGGGTTGCATTCCAGACACACCCGGGGAGACAGGCATCCATCTCGAGTGGAAGCAAAGAACCCCGCTCTGCTCTCGAGTCGCGACGGGTATCTCTTGGAGCTCACTGGGTGGACTAAAGGGAGTCAAGCCTCCTGAGGCTTTTGGAGAGAGGTCGCGAGATTGGTCTCTAGGCCATGCAGGAGACGAAGGCCCTCATCTCGCGATGACGGGGGAGTCTTGGGGTTGTTCTCGAGCGGCGGCCCCAGTGTGCGCTTTCTCACGAGGTACGACGGCGAGGTCAGTGAGCCTCTCGTGGGGCGCCAGGGAAGTCGGGTCTCCATGCGAGTGGCGAGGGCGAGCGCGTCATTGCTCTCGAGCCATGGTAGCGTGCCGGGGACCAGCCCCGGCTGATCCAGGGTATTCGAAGGAGAGACGGCGTAGGCGAAGATCAGGAAACCACTGCTTAATTAAATGTTAATTAAGGATATAAAGAGTAATAGAAGGAGGATAGCTCAGTGAGGAAATTCAGTGGCGAAAAGAGGCTGAATAATTCAGCCAGAAGGTAAGAGAAAGAACGACATGGTGAGACCAAGTTTCGGTGAACAAGGCCCGCACTTTATTTTTCAAAGTAGTTTTTATACCTTAAGTTATGCATAGAGGATAATGGGGGAAGGGGTAGAGTCTTGCAGCAAACCAGGCTTTCTTCCTGCAAACTTATCATATGCAAAAGCTTAGGTGATTTGCATCATCTTCTGGCCCGGAGGCCTGTTAACATTTTAAGACCTTTTCTTCAGAAAACTTATTTTTCTCTAAAGGTGGTTGGTCAGGAGCCACCCTCCAAAAAGCATTAGATAAAGTTGCATTCCTACAGAGCAAAGGTGTGGTGGGCTATAACAAGAAAAAGAATTAACTCAAGGGTCCCAGGTTACAAACATTAAAGCTACTACTTACACCAATTATATTAATCAATACACTGCCAGGGACACAGCAGGTAAGGGATATGGAAACTTAGCAGCAAACAATGGCCCAACAAATGAAAAACCATTCACCAATACAATTTCTAATCAATCTTGTAACTACTCAAAAGAATTTGTGTTTAGACAGTTTAGAACATCTCCTGCCTCTCACAGTTGGGAGGCTCTGAACAATCACATGTGGCCGGAAAAACCTATTCAGGCAGGCTAGAGGATTTCCAAAGGAGTTTGTAGGTTAAACACTGTCACACCCAGGAATTATTAACTGGAACTGTAAGCTAACTCTTTTTTCAGAGAGAGGTAGTGGGGGAGAGCCCCCGTAAAGTCAGAGGTTTAGGTGCAAGCACAAGCAGAAAGTAGGCAGACTCTGGTTTTGGGGGTATATGCTCGAGAATTTCCAGGGGGACTCCTGAAGCTCGATCCCGCCTTTGCGTATGCCGAGCCTCCTTCCTCATGACCTTTGTCATGGGCGGAGTTCCTCACTGGCTCCCAGCAGTGATAGAATTCCAGTGGAGCTATTCCAGATCCTGAATGATGATGCTGTGGAAAGTGCTGCACTCAATATGCAATATGCAATATGCACTCAATATGCAATATGCCGGCTCACGGCAGTAGGGGAATCTGGCCTCGAGACGTGTTGAAGAAGGTCTCTGGAGGTCTTTCTCGGGTTGAGGCAGCACACCCTGGGGTCCCTCGACTTGTGCAGGTGACCTCAGGGGGCTTCTCATGGTGGCTCTGAGAAGTCAGGGAAACTGGAGGTGGGAGGGGCCTCTCGGCACTCCACTGGGTTTGGTGCATTGGAAGAGGGCCTCATCTCCAGTTGAGGCAGGAACCTCAGGGTTCCTCTGACTTCAGACTCCGACCGCAAGGTCCCTGCAGACTTGGGACAGGAGAGTCAGGCCTCGTCTTGGGTTGAGGCATGGAACTCCGCTTGCCTCTCGAGGTGTTCCCGGGGAGACAGGCCACGCGTCGAGCGGTATTTGGAACCTGGGGGTCTTTTCCCGACGATGCACGGGCGAGTCACTGCCCCTTCGTGTTGACTTCATTCACAGGGTGGAGTTCGAAGAGGTGTCCGGGCATCGGGTTCTTATCAAGAGGGGACCGGGAAATCGGGGTCCTTCGGAATGTGGAACCACCCACGAGGCCACGTCTGGAATGTCGTCGTGAGACCGGCCTCATCCTGAGGTGCGACCGGAAGGCCGGGAACCCCTTCCAGACAAAGCAGGGGAGTCGACCCTCCTGTCCAGATCAGGAGGGTAGAAGAGGCTCAGAGGAAGTGTTGCCAGAAAACTTCGGTGTTCCTCTCGAGGGAGACCGGGATGTCGGGGCACTTTGTGGGTCGCATCAAGGGTGACAAGTACCGTTTCGAACTCCAATTCCTAAAGTGGGACTTCTCCTGAGACGCTGTAGCGGCACAGGGCTACATCTTGCGATGACGGGGGAACCACGTGGTTTTTCTCGAGGTGTAGCAGGATTCTCGAATTACGACGGGGAATTCAGGATGCTTCTTGTGTAGGCCCAGGGAAGTCCAATCTTCCATTCGAGTTGCGAAGGAAAGCTGGGGATTGCTCTCGAGTGACTGCAGGGCCAATAGACCTCATCTAGGCTTGTGTCCAGAAGCCAGTGTTCCTCTCCAGGGGCGACAGGGATCTCGGGGTTGCATTCCAGACACACCCGGGGAGACAGGCATCCATCTCGAGTGGAAGCAAAGAACCCCGCTCTGCTCTCGAGTCGCGACGGGTATCTCTTGGAGCTCACTGGGTGGACTAAAGGGAGTCAAGCCTCCTGAGGCTTTTGGAGAGAGGTCGCGAGATTGGTCTCTAGGCCATGCAGGAGACGAAGGCCCTCATCTCGCGATGACGGGGGAGTCTTGGGGTTGTTCTCGAGCGGCGGCCCCAGTGTGCGCTTTCTCACGAGGTACGACGGCGAGGTCAGTGAGCCTCTCGTGGGGCGCCAGGGAAGTCGGGTCTCCATGCGAGTGGCGAGGGCGAGCGCGTCATTGCTCTCGAGCCATGGTAGCGTGCCGGGGACCAGCCCCGGCTGATCCAGGGTATTCGAAGGAGAGACGGCGTAGGCGAAGATCAGGAAACCACTGCTTAATTAAATGTTAATTAAGGATATAAAGAGTAATAGAAGGAGGATAGCTCAGTGAGGAAATTCAGTGGCGAAAAGAGGCTGAATAATTCAGCCAGAAGGTAAGAGAAAGAACGACATGGTGAGACCAAGTTTCGGTGAACAAGGCCCGCACTTTATTTTTCAAAGTAGTTTTTATACCTTAAGTTATGCATAGAGGATAATGGGGGAAGGGGTAGAGTCTTGCAGCAAACCAGGCTTTCTTCCTGCAAACTTATCATATGCAAAAGCTTAGGTGATTTGCATCATCTTCTGGCCCGGAGGCCTGTTAACATTTTAAGACCTTTTCTTCAGAAAACTTATTTTTCTCTAAAGGTGGTTGGTCAGGAGCCACCCTCCAAAAAAGCATTAGATAAAGTTGCATTCCTACAGAGCAAAGGTGTGGTGGGCTATAACAAGAAAAAGAATTAACTCAAGGGTCCCAGGTTACAAACATTAAAGCTACTACTTACACCAATTATATTAATCAATACACTGCCAGGGACACAGCAGGTAAGGGATATGGAAACTTAGCAGCAAACAATGGCCCAACAAGTGAAAAACCATTCACCAATACAATTTCTAATCAATCTTGTAACTACTCAAAAGAATTTGTGTTTAGACAGTTTAGAACATCTCCTGCCTCTCACAGTTGGGAGGCTCTGAACAATCACATGTGGCCGGAAAAACCTATTCAGGCAGGCTAGAGGATTTCCAAAGGAGTTTGTAGCTTAAACACTGTCACACCCAGGAATTATTAACTGGAACTGTAAGCTAACTCTTTTTTCAGAGAGAGGTAGTGGGGGAGAGCCCCCCGTAAAGTCAGAGGTTTAGGTGCAAGCACAAGCAGAAAGTAGGCAGACTCTGGTTTTGGGGGTATATGCTCGAGAATTTCCAGGGGGACTCCTGAAGCTCGATCCCGCCTTTGCGTATGCCGAGCCTCCTTCCTCATGACCTTTGTCATGGGCGGAGTTCCTCACTGGCTCCCAGCAGTGATAGAATTCCAGTGGAGCTATTCCAGATCCTGAATGATGATGCTGTGGAAAGTGCTGCACTCAATATGCAATATGCAATATGCACTCAATATGCAATATGCCGGCTCACGGCAGTAGGGGAATCTGGCCTCGAGACGTGTTGAAGAAGGTCTCTGGAGGTCTTTCTCGGGTTGAGGCAGCACACCCTGGGGTCCCTCGACTTGTGCAGGTGACCTCAGGGGGCTTCTCATGGTGGCTCTGAGAAGTCAGGGAAACTGGAGGTGGGAGGGGCCTCTCGGCACTCCACTGGGTTTGGTGCATTGGAAGAGGGCCTCATCTCCAGTTGAGGCAGGAACCTCAGGGTTCCTCTGACTTCAGACTCCGACCGCAAGGTCCCTGCAGACTTGGGACAGGAGAGTCAGGCCTCGTCTTGGGTTGAGGCATGGAACTCCGCTTGCCTCTCGAGGTGTTCCCGGGGAGACAGGCCACGCGTCGAGCGGTATTTGGAACCTGGGGTCTTTTCCCGACGATGCACGGGCGAGTCACTGCCCCTTCGTGTTGACTTCATTCACAGGGTGGAGTTCGAAGAGGTGTCCGGGCATCGGGTTCTTATCAAGAGGGGACCGGGAAATCGGGGTCCTTCGGAATGTGGAACCACCCACGAGGCCACGTCTGGAATGTCGTCGTGAGACCGGCCTCATCCTGAGGTGCGACCGGAAGGCCGGGAACCCCTTCCAGACAAAGCAGGGGAGTCGACCCTCCTGTCCAGATCAGGAGGGTAGAAGGGGCTCAGAGGAAGTGGTGCGGGAAAACCTCGGTGTTCCTCTTGAGGGAGACCGGGATGTCGGGGCACTTTGTGGGTCGCATCAAGGGTGCCAAGTACCGTTTCGACCTCCAATACCTAACGTGGGACTTCTCCTGAGACACTGTAGCGGGAAAGGGCTTCATCTTGCGATGACGGGGGAACCACGTGGATTTTCTCGAGTTGCAGCGGGATTCTCGAGTTACGACGGGGAATTCAGGATGCCTCTTGTGTTGGCCCAGGGAAGTCCAATCTTCCATTCGAGTTGCGAAGGAAAGCTGGGGATTGCTCTCGAGTGACTGCAGGGCCAATAGACCTCATCTAGGCTTGTGTCCAGAAGCCAATGTTCCTCTCCAGGGGCGAAAGGGATCTCGGGGTTGCATTCCAGACGCACCCGGGGAGACAGGCATCCATCTCGAGTGGGAGCAAAGAACCCCGCTCTGCTCTTGAGTCGCGACGGGTATCTCTTGGAGCTCACTGGGTGGACTAAAGGGAGTCAAGCCTCCTGAGGCGTTTGGAGAGAGGTCGAGAGACTGGTCTCTAGGCCATACAGGAGACGAAGGCCCTCAAGTCGCGATGACGGGGGAGGCTCGGGGTTGTTCTCGAGCGGCGGCCCCAGTGTGCGGTTTCTCGCGAGGTACGACGGCGAGGTCAGTGAGCCTCTCGTGGGGCGGCAAGGAAGTCGGGTCTCCATGCGAATGGCGAGGGGGAGCGCGTCTTTACTCCCAAGTCATAGTAGGGGAATCTGGCCTCGAGACGTGTTGAAGAAGGTCTCTCGAGGTCTTTCTCGGGTTGAGGCAGGACACCCTGGGGTCCCTCGACTTGTGCAGGTGACCTCAGGGGGCTTCTCATGGTGGCTCTGAGAAGTCAGGGAAACTGGAGGTGGGAGGGGCCTCTCGGCACTCCACTGGGTTTGGTGCATTGGAAGAGGGCCTCATCTCCAGTTGAGGCAGGAACCTCAGGGTTCCTCTGACTTCAGACTCCGACCGCAAGGTCCCTGCAGACTTGGGACAGGAGAGTCAGGCCTCGTCTTGGGTTGAGGCATGGAACTCCGCTTGCCTCTCGAGGTGTTCCCGGGGAGACAGGCCACTTGTCGAGCGGTATTTGGAACCTGGGGGTCTTTTCCCGACGATGCACGGGCGAGTCACTGCCCCTTCGTGTTGACTTCATTCACAGGGTGGAGTTCGAAGAGGTGTCCGGGCATCGGGTTCTTATCAAGAGGGGACCGGGAAATCGGGGTCCTTCGGAATGTGGAACCACCCACGAGGCCACGTCTGGAATGTCGTCGTGAGACCGGCCTCATCCTGAGGTGCGACCGGAAGGCCGGGAACCCCTTCCAGACAAAGCAGGGGAGTCGACCCTCCTGTCCAGATCAGGAGGGTAGAAGAGGCTCAGAGGAAGTGTTGCCAGAAAACTTCGGTGTTCCTCTCGAGGGAGACCGGGATGTCGGGGCACTTTGTGGGTCGCATCAAGGGTGACAAGTACCGTTTCGAACTCCAATTCCTAAAGTGGGACTTCTCCTGAGACGCTGTAGCGGCACAGGGCTACATCTTGCGATGACGGGGGAACCACGTGGTTTTTCTCGAGGTGTAGCAGGATTCTCGAATTACGACGGGGAATTCAGGATGCTTCTTGTGTAGGCCCAGGGAAGTCCAATCTTCCATTTGAGTTGCGAAGGAAAGCTGGGGATTGCTCTCGAGTGACTGCAGGGCCAATAGACCTCATCTAGGCTTGTGTCCAGAAGCCAGTGTTCCTCTCCAGGGGCGACAGGGATCTCGGGGTTGCATTCCAGACACACCCGGGAGACAGGCATCCATCTCGAGTGGAAGCAAAGAACCCCGCTCTGCTCTCGAGTCGCGACGGGTATCTCTTGGAGCTCACTGGGTGGACTAAAGGGAGTCAAGCCTCCTGAGGCTTTTGGAGAGAGGTCGCGAGATTGGTCTCAGGCCATGCAGGAGACGAAGGCCCTCATCTCGCGATGACGGGGGAGTCTTGGGGTTGTTCTCGAGCGGCGGCCCCAGTGTGCGCTTTCTCACGAGGTACGACGGCGAGGTCAGTGAGCCTCTCGTGGGGCGCCAGGGAAGTCGGGTCTCCATGCGAGTGGCGAGGGCGAGCGCGTCATTGCTCTCGAGCCATGGTAGCGTGCCGGGGACCAGCCCCGGCTGATCCAGGGTATTCGAAGGAGAGACGGCGTAGGCGAAGATCAGGAAACCACTGCTTAATTAAATGTTAATTAAGGATATAAAGAGTAATAGAAGGAGGATAGCTCAGTGAGGAAATTCAGTGGCGAAAAGAGGCTGAATAATTCAGCCAGAAGGTAAGAGAAAGAACGACATGGTGAGACCAAGTTTCGGTGAACAAGGCCCGCACTTTATTTTTCAAAGTAGTTTTTATACCTTAAGTTATGCATAGAGGATAATGGGGGAAGGGGTAGAGTCTTGCAGCAAACCAGGCTTTCTTCCTGCAAACTTATCATATGCAAAAGCTTAGGTGATTTGCATCATCTTCTGGCCCGGAGGCCTGTTAACATTTTAAGACCTTTTCTTCAGAAAACTTATTTTTCTCTAAAGGTGGTTGGTCAGGAGCCACCCTCCAAAAAAGCATTAGATAAAGTTGCATTCCTACAGAGCAAAGGTGTGGTAGGCTATAACAAGAAAAAGAATTAACTCAAGGGTCCCAGGTTACAAACATTAAAGCTACTACTTACACCAATTATATTAATCAATACACTGCCAGGGACACAGCAGGTAAGGGATATGGAAACTTAGCAGCAAACAATGGCCCAACAAATGAAAAACCATTCACCAATACAATTTCTAATCAATCTTGTAACTACTCAAAAGAATTTGTGTTTAGACAGTTTAGAACATCTCCTGCCTCTCACAGTTGGGAGGCTCTGAACAATCACATGTGGCCGGAAAAACCTATTCAGGCAGGCTAGAGGATTTCAAAAGGAGTTTGTAGGTTAAACACTGTCACACCCAGGAATTATTAACTGGAACTGTAAGCTAACTCTTTTTCAGAGAGTTGGGGGGGAGAGCCCCGTAAAGTCAGAGGTTTAGGTGCAAGCACAAGCAGAAAGTAGGCAGACTCTGGTTTGGGGGGTATATGCTCGAGAATTTCCAGGGGACTCCTGAAGCTCGATCCCGCCTTTGCGCATGCCGAGCCTCCTTCCTCATGACCTTTGTCATGGGCGGAGTTCCTCACTGGCTCCCAGCAGTGATAGAATTCCAGTGGAGCTATTCCAGATCCTGAATGATGATGCTGTGGAAAGTGCTGCACTCAATATGCAATATGCAATATGCACTCAATATGCAATATGCCGGCTCACGGCAGTAGGGAATCTGGCCTCGAGACGCGTTGAAGAAGGTCTCTGGAGGTCTTTCTCGGGTTGAGGCAGGACACCCTGGGGTCCCTCGACTTGTGCAGGTGACCTCAGGGGCTTCTCATGGTGGCTCTGAGAAGTCAGGGAAACTGGAGGTGGGAGGGCCTCTCGGCACTCCACTGGGTTTGGTGCATTGGAAGAGGGCCTCATCTCCAGTTGAGGCAGGAACCTCAGGGTTCCTCTGACTTCAGACTCCGACCGCAAGGTCCCTGCAGACTTGGGACAGGAGAGTCAGGCCTCGTCTTGGGTTGAGGCATGGAACTCCGCTTGCCTCTCGAGGTGTTCCCGGGAGACAGGCCACGCGTCGAGCGGTATTTGGAACCTGGGGTCTTTTCCCGACGATGCACGGGCGAGTCACTGCCCTTCGTGTTGACTTCATTCACAGGGTGGAGTTCGAAGAGGTGTCCGGGCATCGGGTTCTTATCAGAGGGGACCGGGAAATCGGGGTCCTTCGGAATGTGGAACCACCCACGAGGCCACGTCTGGAATGTCGTCGTGAGACCGGCCTCATCTGAGGTGCGACCGGAAGGCCGGGAACCCTTCCAGACAAAGCAGGGGAGTCGACCCTCCTGTCCAGATCAGGAGGGTAGAGAGGCTCAGAGGAAGTGTTGCCAGAAAACTTCGGTGTTCCTCTCGAGGAGACCGGGATGTCGGGGCACTTTGTGGGTCGCATCAAGGGTGACAAGTACCGTTTCGAACTCCAATTCCTAAAGTGGGACTTCTCCTGAGACGCTGTAGCGGCACAGGGCTACATCTTGCGATGACGGGGGAACCACGTGGTTTTTCGAGTGTAGTAGGATTCTCGAATTACGACGGGGAATTCAGGATGCTTCTTGTGTAGGCAGGGAAGTCCAATCTTCCATTCGAGTTGCGAAGGAAAGCTGGGGATTGCTCTCGAGTGACTGCAGGGCCAATAGACCTCATCTAGGCTTGTGTCCAGAAGCCAGTGTTCCTCCCCAGGGGCGACAGGGATCTCGGGGTTGCATTCCAGACACACCCGGGGAGACAGGCATCCATCTCGAGTGGAAGCAAAGAACCCCGCTCTGCTCTCGAGTCGCGACGGGTATCTCTTGGAGCTCACTGGGTGGACTAAAGGGAGTCAAGCCTCCTGAGGCTTTTGGAGAGAGGTCGCGAGATTGGTCTCTAGGCCATGCAGGAGACGAAGGCCCTCATCTCGCGATGACGGGGGTCTTGGGGTTGTTCTCGAGCGGCGGCCCCAGTGTGCGCTTTCTCACGAGGTACGACGGCGAGGTCAGTGAGCCTCTCGTGGGGCGCCAGGGAAGTCGGGTCTCCATGCGAGTGGCGAGGGGAGCGCGTCATTGCTCTCGAGCCATGGTAGCGTGCCGGGGACCAGCCCCGGCTGATCCAGGGTATTCGAGGAGAGACGGCGTAGGCGAAGATCAGGAAACCACTGCTTAATTAAATGTTAATTAAGGATATAAAGAGTAATAGAAGGAGGATAGCTCAGTGAGGAAATTCAGTGGCGAAAGAGGCTGAATAATTCAGCCAGAAGGTAAGAGAAAGAACGACATGGTGAGACCAAGTTTCGGTGAACAAGGCCCGCACTTTATTTTTCAAAGTAGTTTTTATACCTTAAGTTATGCATAGAGGATAATGGGGGAAGGGGTAGAGTCTTGCAGCAAACCAGGCTTTCTTCCTGCAAACTTATCATATGCAAAAGCTTAGGTGATTTGCATCATCTTCTGGCCCGGAGGCCTGTTAACATTTTAAGACCTTTTCTTCAGAAAACTTATTTTTCTCTAAAGGTGGTTGGTCAGGAGCCACCCTCCAAAAAGCATTAGATAAAGTTGCATTCCTACAGAGCAAAGGTGTGGTGGGCTATAACAAGAAAAAGAATTAACTCAAGGGTCCCAGGTTACAAACATTAAAGCTACTACTTACACCAATTATATTAATCAATACACTGCCAGGGACACAGCAGGTAAGGGATATGGAAACTTAGCAGCAAACAATGGCCCAACAAGTGAAAAACCATTCACCAATACAATTTCTAATCAATCTTGTAACTACTCAAAAGAATTTGTGTTTAGACAGTTTAGAACATCTCCTGCCTCTCACAGTTGGGAGGCTCTGAACAATCACATGTGGCCGGAAAAACCTATTCAGGCAGGCTAGAGGATTTCCAAAGGAGTTTGTAGGTTAAACACTGTCACACCCAGGAATTATTAACTGGAACTGTAAGCTAACTCTTTTTCAGAGAGGGAGCTGGGGAGAGCCCCCGAAAGTCAGAGGTTTAGGTGCAAGCACAAGCAGAAAGTAGGCAGACTCTGGTTTGGGGTATATGCTCGAGAATTTCCAGGGGGACTCCTGAAGCTCGATCCCGCCTTTGCGTATGCCGAGCCTCCTTCCTCATGACCTTTGTCATGGGCGGAGTTCCTCACTGGCTCCCAGCAGTGATAGAATTCCAGTGGAGCTATTCCAGATCCTGAATGATGATGCTGTGGAAAGTGCTGCACTCAATATGCAATATGCAATATGCACTCAATATGCAATATGCCGGCTCACGGCAGTAGGGGAATCTGGCCTCGAGACGTGTTGAAGAAGGTCTCTGGAGGTCTTTCTCGGGTTGAGGCAGCACACCCTGGGGTCCCTCGACTTGTGCAGGTGACCTCAGGGGGCTTCTCATGGTGGCTCTGAGAAGTCAGGGAAACTGGAGGTGGGAGGGCCTCTCGGCACTCCACTGGGTTTGGTGCATTGGAAGAGGGCCTCATCTCCAGTTGAGGCAGGAACCTCAGGGTTCCTCTGACTTCAGACTCCGACCGCAAGGTCCCTGCAGACTTGGGACAGGAGAGTCAGGCCTCGTCTTGGGTTGAGGCATGGAACTCCGCTTGCCTCTCGAGATGTTCCCGGGGAGACAGGCCACGCGTCGAGCGGTATTTGGAACCTGGGGTCTTTTCCCGACGATGCACGGGCGAGTCACTGCCCCTTCGTGTTGACTTCATTCACAGGGTGGAGTTCGAAGAGGTGTCCGGGCATCGGGTTCTTATCAAGAGGGGACCGGGAAATCGGGGTCCTTCGGAATGTGGAACCACCCACGAGGCCACGTCTGGAATGTCGTCGTGAGACCGGCCTCATCCTGAGGTGCGACCGGAAGGCCGGGAACCCCTTCCAGACAAAGCAGGGGAGTCGACCCTCCTGTCCAGATCAGGAGGGTAGAAAGGGCTCAGAGGAAGTGGTGCGGGAAAACCTCGGTGTTCCTCTCGAGGAGACCGGGATGTCGGGGCACTTTGTGGGTCGCATCAAGGGTGCCAAGTGCCGTTTCGACCTCCAATACCTAACGTGGGACTTCTCCTGAGACACTGTAGCGGGAAAGGGCTTCATCTTGCGATGACGGGGGAACCACGTGGATTTTCTCGAGTTGCAGCGGGATTCTCGAGTTACGACGGGGAATTCAGGATGCCTCTTGTGTTGGCCCAGGAAGTCCAATCTTCCATTCGAGTTGCGAAGGAAAGCTGGGGATTGCTCTCGAGTGACTGCAGGGCCAATAGACCTCATCTAGGCTTGTGTCCAGAAGCCAATGTTCCTCTCCAGGGGCGAAAGGGATCTCGGGGTTGCATTCCAGACGCACCCGGGAGACAGGCATCCATCTCGAGTGGGGGCAAAGAACCCCGCTCTGCTCTCGAGTCGCAACGGGTATCTCTTGGAGCTCACTGGGTGGACTAAAGGGAGTCAAGCCTCCTGAGGCGTTTGGAGAGAGGTCGAGAGACTGGTCTCTAGGCCATACAGGAGACGAAGGCCCTCAAGTCGCGATGACGGGGAGGCTCGGGGTTGTTCTCGAGCGGCGGCCCCAGTGTGCGGTTTCTCGCGAGGTACGACGGCGAGGTCAGTGAGCCTCTCGTGGGGCGGCAGGGAAGTCGGGTCTCCATGCGAATGGCGAGGGGAGCGCGTCATTGCTCTCGAGTCATGGTAGGGGAATCTGGCCTCGAGACGTGTTGAAGAAGGTCTCTGGAGGTCTTTCTCGGGTTGAGGCAGGAAACCCTTGCTTCCCTCGACTTATGCTGGTGACCTCAGGGGGCTTCTCATGCCAGGGAAACTGGAGGTGGGAGGGGCCTCTCGGAACTCCACTGGGTTTGGTGCATTGGAAGAGGGCCTCATCTCCAGTTGAGGCAGGAACCTCAGGGTTCCTCTGACTTCAGACTCCGACCGCAGGGTCCCTGCAGACTTGGGACAGGAGAGTCAGGCCTCGTCTTGGGTTGAGGCATGGAACTCCGCTTGCCTCTCGAGGTGTTCCCGGGGAGACAGGCCACTTGTCGAGCGGTATTTGGAACCTGGGGTCTTTTCCCGACGATGCACGGAGAAACTGCCCCTTCGTGTTGACTTCATTCACAGGGTGGAGTTCGGAGAGGTGTCCGGGCATCGGGTTCTTATCAAGAGGGGACCGGGAAATCGGGGTCCTTCGGAATGTGGAACCACCCACGAGGCCACGTCTGGAATGTCGTCGTGAGACCGGCCTCATCCTGAGGTGCGACCGGAAGGTCGGGAACCCCTTCCAGACAAAGCAGGGGAGTCGACCCTCCTGTCCAGATCAGGAGGGGAGAAAGGGCTCAGAGGAAGTGTTGCCAGAAAACTTCGGTGTTCCTCTCGAGGGAGACCGGGATGTCGGGGCACTTTGTGGGTCGCATCAAGGGTGACAAGTACCGTTTCGAACTCCAATTCCTAAAGTGGGACTTCTCCTGAGGCGCTGTAGCGGCACAGGGCTTCATCTTGCGATGACGGGGGAGCCACGTGGTTTTTCTCGAGGTACGGCGGGATTCTCGAGTTACGACGGGGAATTCAGGCTGCCTCTTGTGTTGGCCCAGGCAAGTCCAATCTTCCATTCGAGTCGCGAAGGAAAGCTGCGGTTGCTCTCGAGTGACTGCAGGGCCAATAGACCTCATCTAGGCTTGTGTCCAGAAGCCAATGTTCCTCTCCAGGGGCGACAGGGATCTCGGGGTTGCATTCCAGACACACCCGGGAGACAGGCATTCATCTCGAGTGGAAGCAAAGAACCCCGCTCTGCTCTCGAGTCGCGACGGGTATCTCTTGGAGCTCACTGGGTGGACTCAAGGGAGTCAAGCCTCCTGAGGCGTTTGGAGAGAGGTCGCGAGATTGGTCTCTAGGCCATGCAGGAGACGAAGGCCCTCATCTCTCGATGACGGGGGAGTCTCGGGGTTGTTCTCGAGCGGCGGCCCCAGTGTGCGGTTTCTCACGAGGTACGACGGCGAGGTCAGTGAGCCTCTCGTGGGGCGCCAGGGAAGTCGGGTCTCCATGCGAGTGGCGAGGGGAGCGCGTCATTGCTCCCGAGCCATGGTAGGGGAGGGGATCTGGCCCGGCTGTTGAAGAGTCTTCGAGGTCTTTCGGGTAGGCGAAACCAGGGTTCCCTGCTTGTTCAATGTTAATGGAGGCTCTGAAGAGGAATGGAGGAGGAGGGCTCAGTGAGGAAACTCAGTGGTGCAAAGAGGCCTCATCTTCAGGCAGAGGCAGGAAAGAACGACAGGGTGAGACCAAGTTTCAGTGAACAAGGCCCTGCAGACTGGGGACAAAGTAGGCCTCGTGCCTTAAGTTGTGCATAGAGGAGAATGGGGAAGGGGTCGAGTCTTGCTTAAACCTGGCTTTCTTCCGAACGATGCACGGAAAAAGCTTCGGTGACTTGCATCATCTTCTGGCCCGGAGGCCTCATCGGGATTTTAAGACCTTTTCTTCAGAAAACTTATTTTTCTCTAAATGTGGAACCACACGAGGCCACCCTCTGGAAAAGCATTAGATGAAGTTGCATTCTACAGAGCGAAGGTGAGGTGGGCTATTCCAGAAAAAGAATTAACTCAAGGGTCCCAGTTACAAACAGGAAAGCTAGGCACCAATTATATTAATCAATACACTGCCAGGGACACTCCAGGGAAGGGATTTGGAAACTTTGTGGCGCACAAGGGCCCCAAGTGCCCTTTCACCTCCAATTTCTAATCAATCTTGTAACTACTCAAAAGAATCTGTGTTTAGACAGTTTAGAACATCTCCTGCCTCTCTCAGTTGGGAGGCTCTGAACAATCATGTGGCCGGCAAGTCCTATTCAGGCAGGCTAGAGGATTTCAAGGTTTGCAGGGGCGACACTGCACACCAGGAATTATTAACTGGACCTGAAGCCAACTCTCTCCAGAGGGAGGGGGGAGCCCCTGTAAAGTCAGAGGCTTAGGTGGAAGCTCAAGCAGAAAGTAGGCAGACTCTGGTTTGGGGGTATATGCTCGAGAGCTGGGGGACTCAAGGGATCCCGCCTCGCAGGCGAGCCTCATCTCCTCGATGACGGGGGTCATGGAGTTCCTCACGGCTCCCAGCAGTGTGCGGTTCTCAGTGGAGCGATTGCAGGTCCTGAGATGACGCGTGGAAAGTCGGGTCTCCATGCGAGTGCGAGGGGCGCTCATATGCTCCCGAGCTCATGGCAGTAGGGGAATCTGGCCTCGAGACGTGTTGAAGAAGGTCTCTCGAGGTCTTTCTCGGGTTGAGGCAGGAAACCCTGGGTTCCCTCGACTTGTGCAGGTGACCTCAGGGGGCTTCTCATGGTGGCTCTGAGAAGCCAGGGAAACTGGAGGTGGGAGGGGCCTCTCGGGACTCCACTGGGCTTGGTGCATTGGAAGAGGGCCTCATCTCCAGTTGAGGCAGGAACCGCAGGGTACCTCTGATTTCAGACTCCGATCGCAGGGTCCCTGCAGCCTGGGGACAGGAGAGTCAGGCCTCGTCTTGGGTTGAGGCATGGAACTCCGCTTGCCTCTCGAGATGTCCCCGGGGAGAGAGGCCACTTGTCGAGCTGTATTTGGAACCTGGGGTTTTTTTCCGAACGATGCACGGAAAAACTGCCCCTTCGTGTTGACTTCATTCACAGGCTGGAGTTCGGAGAGGTGTCCGGGCATCGGGTTCTTATCAAGAGGGGACCGGGAATTGGGGTCCTACGGAATGTGGAACCACCCACGAGGCCACGTCTGGAATGTCTTCGTGAGACCGGCCTCATCCTGAGGTGCGACCGGAAGGTCGGGAACCCCTTCCAGACGAAGCAGGGGAGTCGACCCTCCTGTCCAGATCAGGAGGGGAGAAAGGGCTCAGAGGAGGGGTGCCGGAAAACCTCAGTGTTCCTCTCGAGGGAGACCGGGATTTCGGGGAACTTTGTGGGTCGCATCAAGGGTGCCAAGTGCCCTTTCGACCTCCAATTCCTAACGTGGGACTTCTCCTGAGGCGCTGTAGCGGGAAAGGGCTTCATCTTGCGATGACGGGGGAGCCACGTGGTTTTTCTCGAGTTACGGCGGGATTCTCGAGTTACGACGGGGAATTCAGGCTGCCTCTTGTGTTGGGCCAGGCAAGTCCAATCTTCCATTCGAGTTGCGAAGGAAAGCTGGGGATTGCTCTCGAGTGACTGCAGGGCCAATAGACCTCATCTAGGCTTGTGTCCAGAAGCCAATGTTCCTCTCCAGGGGCGACAGGGATCTCGGGGTTGCATTCCAGACGCACCCGGGGAGACAGGCATTCATCTCGAGTGGGAGCAAAGAACCCCGCTCTGCTCTCGAGTCGCGACGGGTATCTCTTGGAGCTCACTGGGTGGACTCAAGGGAGTCAAGCCTCCTGAGGCGTTTGGAGAGAGGTCGCGAGATTGGTCTCTAGGCCATGCAGGAGACGAAGGCCCTCATCTCTCGATGACGGGGAATCTCGGGGTTGTTCTCGAGCGGCGGCCCCAGTGTGCGGTTTCTCACGAGGTACGACGGCGAGGTCAGTGAGCCTCTCGTGGGGCGCCAGGGAAGTCGGGTCTCCATGCGAGTGGCGAGGGGAGCGCGTCATTGCTCCCGAGCCATGGTAGGGGAATCTGGCCTCGAGACGTGTTGAAGAAGGTCTCTCGAGGTCTTTCTCGGGTTGAGGCAGGAAACCCTGGGTTCCCTCGACTTGTGCAGGTGACCTCAGGGGGCTTCTCATGGTGGCTCTGAGAAGCCAGGGAAACTGGAGGTGGGAGGGGCCTCTCGGGACTCCACTGGGTTTGGTGCATTGGAAGAGGGCCTCATCTCCAGTTGAGGCAGGAACCGCAGGGTACCTCTGATTTCAGACTCCGATCGCAGGGTCCCTGCAGACTGGGGACAGGAGAGTCAGGCCTCGTCTTGGGTTGAGGCATGGAACTCCGCTTGCCTCTCGAGATGTCCCCGGGGAGAGAGGCCACTTGTCGAGCTGTATTTGGAACCTGGGGTTTTTCCGAACGATGCACGGAATAACTGCCCCTTCGTGTTGACTTCCTTCACAGGGTGGAGTTCGAGAGGTGTCCGGGCATCGGGTTCTTATCAAGAGGGGACCGGGAAATCGGGGTCCTACGGAATGTGGAACCACCCACGAGGCCACGTCTGAAATGTCTTCGTGAGACCGGCCTCATCTGAGGTGCGACCGGAAGGTCGGGAACCCCTTCCAGACAAAGCAGGGGAGTCGACCCTCCTGTCCAGATCAGGAGGGGAGAAAGGGCTCAGAGGAGGGGGTGCCAGAAAACCTCAGTGTTCCTCTCGAGGGAGACCGGGATTTCGGGGAACTTTGTGGGTCGCATCAAGGGTGCCAAGTGCCCTTTCGACCTCCAATTCCTAACGTGGGACTTCTCCTGAGGCGCTGTAGCGGGACAGGGCTTCATCTTGCGATGACGGGGGAGCCACGTGGTTTTTCTCGAGTTACGGCGGGATTCTCGAGTTACGACGGGGAATTCAGGCTGCCTCTTGTGTTGGCCCAGACAAGTCCAATCTTCCATTCGAGTTGCGCAGGAAAGCTGGGGATTGCTCTCGAGTGACTGCAGGACCAATAGACCTCATCTAGGCTTGTGTCCAGAAGCCAATGTTCCTCTCCAGGAGCGACAGGGATCTCGGGGTTGCATTCCAGACACACCCGGGAGACAGGCATTCATCTCGAGTGGAAGCAAAGAACCCCGCTCTGCTCTCGAATCGCGACGGGTATCTCTTGGAGCTCACTGGGTGGACTAAGGGAGTCAAGCCTCCTGAGGCGTCTGGAGAGAGGTCGCGAGATTGGTCTCTAGGCCATGCAGGAGACGAAGGCCCTCATCTCTCGATGACGGGGGAATCTCGGGGTTGTTCTCGAGCGGCGGCCCCAGTGTGCGGTTTCTCACGAGGTACGACGGCGAGGTCAGTGAGCCTCTCGTGGGGCGCCAGGGAAGTCGGGTCTCCATGCGAGTGGCGAGGGGAGCGCGTCATTGCTCCCGAGCCATGGTAGGGAATCTGGCCCGAGACGGTTGAAGAAGGTCTCTCGAGGTCTTTCTCGGGTTGAGGCAGGAAACCCTGGGTTCCCTCGATGTTGTCAGGGTTCTCATGGGGCTAGAGGAGGGAAACAGTGAGGAAACTCAGTGGGAAAAGAGGCTGAATAATTCAGCCAGAAGGTGAGGCAAGAACGACAGGGTACCTCTGTTTCAGTGAACAAGGCCCTGCAGATTTCAAAGTCAGGCCTTGTCCTTAAGTTAGGCATAGAATGTGGAAGGGTCGAGTCTTGCAGCAAACCAGGCTTTCTTCCTGCAAACTTATCATATGCAAAAGCTTCGGTGATTTGCATCATCTTGTTGGAGGCCTGTTAACATTTTAAGACCTTTTCTTCAGAAAACTTATTTTTCTCTAAAGGTGGTTGGTCAGGAGCCACGTCTGGAATGCTTCGATGAAGTGGCCTTCCTACAGAGCAAAGGTGTGGTGGGCTATAACAGACAAAGAAGTAACTCAAGAGTCCCCAGATCAAACAGGAAAGCTACTCCTTCCAGAAGGAGGTTAATCAAACCTGCCAGGAGACACAGCAGGTAGGGAGATGGAAACTTGGGGAACAATGTGGGTGCTCAAATGCCAAACCCTTCGACCTCCAATTCCTAAAATCTTGTAACTACTCAAAAGAATTTGTCTTGCGAGACAGTTTAGAACATCTCCTGGTTCTCACAGTTGGGAGGCTCTCAGACAGCTCCATGTGGCCCAGGCAAGTCCAATTCCAGGCAGGCGAGAGGATTTCTGGGAGTTTGTAGGTTAAACACTGCAGGGCCAGAATTCATCTAGGCTTGGTCCAGAAGCCAATGTTCCTCTCCAGGGAGGGATCTGGGGTTGCAGCCACAGCACGCACCCGAGGAGACAGGTGCATCCGAACAGCAGAGAAAGAGCAGACTCTGGTCTCTGAGGGTATCTCTTGAGAGCTCAGGGTGGACTCCTGAAGCAAGCCTCCTGAGGCGTTTGGAGAGCCTCCTTCCTCATGACCATGCAGGGCGGAGTTCCTCATCTCTCCAACGTGGGAATCTCCGTGGAGCTGTTCCAGATCCTGAATGATGATGCTGTGGAAAGTGCGGCACTCAGTGAGCCAGTGGCGAGGGGGACTCCATATGCGATATGCCGGCTCACGGCAGTAGAGGGAATCTGGCCTCGAGACGTGTTGAAGAAGGTCTCTCGAGGTCTTTCCCGGGTTGAGGCAGGAAACCCTGGGTTCCCTCGACTTGTGCAGGTGACCTCAGGGGGCTTCTCATGGTGGCTCTGAGAAGCCAGGGAAACTGGAGGTGGGAGGGGCCTCTCGGGACTCCACTGGGTTTGGTGCATTGGAAGAGGGCCTCATCTCCAGTTGAGGCAGGAACCGCAGGGTACCTCTGATTTCAGACTCCGATCGCAGGGTCCCTGCAGACTGGGGACAGGAGAGTCAGGCCTCGTCTTGGGTTGAGGCATGGAACTCCGCTTGCCTCTCGAGATGTCCCCGGGAGAGAGGCCACTTGTCGAGCTGTATTTGGAACCTGGGGTTTTTCCGAACGATGCACGGAAAACCTGCCCCTTCGTGTTGACTTCATTCACAGGGTGGAGTTCGGAGAGGTGTCCGGGCATCGGGTCCTTATCAAGAGGGGACCGGGAAATCGGGGTCCTACGGAATGTGGAACCACCCAGGAGGCCACGTCTGGAATGTCTTCGTGAGAACGGCCTCATCCTGAGGTGCGACCGGAAGGTCGGGAACCCCTTCCAGACAAAGCAGGGGAGTCGACCCTCCTGTCCAGATCAGGAGGGGAGAAAGGCTCAGAGGAGGGGGTGCCGGAAAACCTCAGTGTTCCTCTCGAGGGAGACCGGGATTTCGGGGAACTTTGTGGGTCGCATCAAGGGTGCCAAGTGCCCTTTCGACCTCCAATTCCTAACGTGGGACTTCTCCTGAGGCGCTGTAGCGGGAAGGGCTTCATCTTGCGATGACGGGGGAGCCACGTGGTTTTTCTCGAGTTAGCGGGATTCTCGAGTTACGACGGGGAATTCAGGATGCCTCTTGTGTTGGCCCAGGCAAGTCAATCTTCCATTCGAGTTGCGAAGGAAAGCTGGGGATTGCTCTCGAGTGACTGCAGGGCCAATAGACCTCATCTAGGCTTGTGTCCAGAAGCCAATGTTCCTCTCCAGGGGCGACAGGGATCTCGGGGTTGCATTCCAGACGCACCCGGGGAGACAGGCATTCATCTCGAGTGGAAGCAAAGAACCCCGCTCTGCTCTCGAGTCGCGACGGGTATCTCTTGGAGCTCACTGGGTGGACTCAAGGGAGTCAAGCCTCCTGAGGCGTTTGGAGAGAGGTCGCGAGATTGGTCTCTAGGCCATGCAGGAGACGAGGCCCTCATCTCTCGATGACGGGGGAATCTCGGGGTTGTTCTCGAGCGGCGGCCCCAGTGTGCGGTTTCTCACGAGGTACGACGGCGAGGTCAGTGAGCCTCTGGTGGGGCGCCAGGGAAGTCGGGTCTCCATGCGAGTGGCGAGGGGGAGCGCGTCATTGCTCCCGAGCCATGGTAGGGGAGGGGATCTGGCCTCGAGATGTTGAAGGGTCGGGAGACGGCTTAGGCGAAGATCAGGGAAACCACTGCTTCTCAAATGTTGAAGCCAGGAAATCAAGAGTGGAGGAGAGATAGCTCAGTGGGAAACTCAGTGAGAAAAGAGGCTCAATCATTCAGGCAGAAGGTAAGAGAAAGAACGACATGGTGAGACCAAGTTTGGAGTGAACAAGGCCCGCACTTTATTTTTCAAAGTAGTTTTATACCTTAAGTTACCTTGCCTGAGATGTGGGGGAGAGGGGTCGAGTCTTGCAGAAACCTGGCTTTCTTCCGAACGATCACGGAAAAAGCTTCGGTGATTTGCATCATCTTCTGGGTGGAGTTGGAACATGTTAAGGCCTTTTCTTCAGAGGGGATTTTCTCAGGTGGTTGAGGGTGGAACCACCCACGAGGCCACGTTGGAATGTTGCATTCCCTCACAGAGCAAAGGTGTGGTGGGCTTTCCAGACAAAGCAGGGACTCAAGGGTCCCAGTCCAACAGGAGAGCTACTACTCAGAGAAGGGTATTAATCAATACCTCAGGGTTCACAGCAGGGAAGGGATTTGGAACTTTGTGGCAAACAATGGCCCAACAAGTGAAAAACCATTCACCAATCCACAATTTCTAATCAATTCTTGTAACTACTCAAAAGAATTTGTGTTTAGACAGTTTAGAACATCTCCTGCCTCTCTCAGTTGGGAGGCTCTGAACAATCACATGTGGCCGGCAAAACCTATTCAGGCAGGCTAGAGGATTTCCAAGAGTTGTAGGTTAAACACTGTCACACCCAGGAATTATTAACTGGAACTGTAAGCTCCTCTCCAGAGAGGGATCTCGGGGAGAGCCCCCATAAAGTCAGAGGTTTAGGTGCAGGCACAAGCAGAAAGTAGGCAGACTCTGCTCTGGGTATATGCTCGAGAATTTCCTGGGGGACTCAAGAGCTCAAGCCTCCTGAGCGTTTGGAGAGCCTCCTTCCTCATGACCTTGTCATGGGCGGAGTTCCTCACTGGCTCCCAGCAGTGATAGAATTCTCAGTGGAGCTATTCCAGATCCTGAAAGATGACGCTGTGGAAAGTGCTGCACTCCATGCGAGTGCGAGGGGGTCTCCATATGCGAGGGGCCGGCTCATGGTAGGGGGGAATCTGGCCTCGAGACGTGTTGAAGAAGGTCTCTCGAGGTCTTTCTCGGGTTGAGGCAGGAAACCCTGGGTTCCCTCGACTTGTGCAGGTGACCTCAGGGGGCTTCTCATGGTGGCTCTGAGAAGCCAGGGAAACTGGAGGTGGGAGGGGCCTCTCGGGACTCCACTGGGTTTGGTGCATTGGAAGAGGGCCTCATCTCCAGTTGAGGCAGGAACCGCAGGGTACCTCTGATTTCAGACTCCGATCGCAGGGTCCCTGCAGACTGGGGACAGGAGAGTCAGGCCTCGTCTTGGGTTGAGGCATGGAACTCCGCTTGCCTCTCGAGATGTCCCCGGGGAGAGAGGCCACTTGTCGAGCTGTATTTGGAACCTGGGGTTTTTCCGAACGATGCACGGAGAAACTGCCCCTTCGTGTTGACTTCATTCACAGGGTGGAGTTCGGAGAGGTGTCCGGGCATCGGGTTCTTATCAAGAGGGGACCGGGAAATCGGGGTCCTACGGAATGTGGAACCACCCACGAGGCCACGTCTGGAATGTCTTCGTGAGACCGGCCTCATCCTGAGGTGCGACCGGAAGGTCGGGAACCCCTTCCAGACAAAGCAGGGGAGTCGACCCTCCTGTCCAGATCAGGAGGGGAGAAAGGGCTCAGAGGAGGGGTGCCGGAAAACCTCAGTGTTCCTCTCGAGGGAGACCGGGATTTCGGGGAACTTTGTGGGTCGCATCAAGGGTGCCAAGTGCCCTTTCGACCTCCAATTCCTAACGTGGGACTTCTCCTGAGGCACTGTAGCGGGAAAGGGCTTCATCTTGCGATGACGGGGGAGCCACGTGGTTTTTCTCGAGTTACAGCGGGATTCTCGAGTTACGACGGGGAATTCAGGCTGCCTCTTGTGTTGGCCCAGGCAAGTCCAATCTTCCATTCGAGTTGCGAAGGAAAGCTGGGGATTGCTCTTGAGTGACTGCAGGGCCAATAGACCTCATCTAGGCTTGTGTCCAGAAGCCAATGTTCCTCTCCAGGGGCGACAGGGAACTCGGGGTTGCATTCCAGACGCACCCGGGGAGACAGGCATTCATCTCGAGTGGAGCAAAGAACCCCGCTCTGCTCTCGAGTCGCGACGGGCATCTCTTGGAGCTCACTGGGTGGACTCAAGGGAGTCAAGCCTCCTGAGGCGTTTGGAGAGAGGTCGCGAGACTGGTCTCTAGGCCATGCAGGAGACGAAGGCCCTCATCTCTCGATGACGGGGGCTCGGGGTTGTTCTCGAGCGGCGGCCCCAGTGTGCGGTTTCTCACGAGGTACGACGGCGAGGTCAGTGAGCCTCTCCTGGGGCGCCAGGGAAGTCGGGTCTCCATGCGAGTGGCGAGGGGAGCGCGTCATTGCTCCCAAGCCATGGTAGGGGAATCTGGCCTCGAGACGTGTTGAAGAAGGTCTCTCGAGGTCTTTCTCGGGTTGAGGCAGGAAACCCTGGGTTCCCTCGACTTGTGCAGGTGACCTCAGGGGGCTTCTCATGGTGGCTCTGAGAAGCCAGGGAAACTGGAGGTGGGAGGGGCCTCTCGGGACTCCACTGGGTTTGGTGCATTGGAAGAGGGCCTCATCTCCAGTTGAGGCAGGAACCGCAGGGTACCTCTGATTTCAGACTCCGATCGCAGGGTCCCTGCAGACTGGGGACAGGAGAGTCAGGCCTCGTCTTGGGTTGAGGCATGGAACTCCGCTTGCCTCTCGAGATGTCCCCGGGGAGAGAGGCCACTTGTCGAGCTGTATTTGGAACCTGGGGTTTTTCTGAACGATGCACGGAAACACTGCCCCTTCGTGTTGACTTCATTCACAGGGTGGAGTTCGGAGAGGTGTCCGGGCATCGGGTTCTTATCAAGAGGGGACCGGGAAATCGGGGTCCTACGGAATGTGGAACCACCCACGAGGCCACGTCTGGAATGTCTTCGTGAGACCGGCCTCATCCTGAGGTGCGACCGGAAGGTCGGGAACCCCTTCCAGACAAAGCAGGGGAGTCGACCCTCCTGTCCAGATCAGGAGGGCAGAAAGGGCTCAGAGGAGGGGGTGCCAGAAAACCTCAGTGTTCCTCTCGAGGGAGACCGGGATTTCGGGGAACTTTGTGGGTCGCATCAAGGGTGCCAAGTGCCCTTTCGACCTCCAATTCCTAACGTGTGACTTCTCCTGAGGCGCTGTAGCGGGAAGGGCTTCATCTTGCGATGACGGGGGAGCCACGTGGTTTTTCTCGAGTTACGGCAGGATTCTCGAGTTACGACGGGGAATTCAGGCTGCCTCTTGTGTTGGCCCAGGCAAGTCCAATCTTCCATTCGAGTTGCGAAGGAAAGCTGGGGATTGCTCTCGAGTGACTGCAGGGCCAATAGACCTCATCTAGGCTTGTGTCCAGAAGCCAATGTTCCTCTCCAGGGGCGACAGGGATCTCGGGGTTGCATTCCAGACGCACCCGGGGAGACAGGCATTCATCTCGAGTGGAAGCAAAGAACCCCGCTCTGCTCTCGAGTCGCGACGGGTATCTCTTGGAGCTCACTGGGTGGACTCAAGGGAGTCAAGCCTCCTGAGGCGTTTGGAGAGAGGTCGCGAGATTGGTCTCTAGGCCATGCAGGAGACGAAGGCCCTCATCTCTCGATGACGGGGTCTCGGGGTTGTTCTCGAGCGGCGGCCCCAGTGTGCGGTTTCTCACGAGGTACGACGGCGAGGTCAGTGAGCCTCTCGTGGGGCGCCAGGGAAGTCGGGTCTCCATGCGAGTGGCGAGGGGAGCGCGTCATTGCTCCCGAGCCATGGTAGGGGAGGGCCTCAGGCCCGTTGAAGAAGGGTCTCTCGAGGTCTTTCGGGTAGGCAGAAACCAGGGTTCCCTCTTGTGCAGGTGACCTCAGGTTCTCATGGTGGCTAGAAGAGGAAACTGGAGGTGAGGGGCTCTCGGGACTCCACTGGGTTTGGGCAGTGAGGCAGGAACGCATCTCCAGTTTCAGGTGAACAAGGCCCGCACTCTATTTCAGAGTAGATCCTTAGGTTTGCAGAGAGGACAGGGGAAGGCCTCGTCTTGCAGTTGAGGCCTCTTCCTTGCTTATCAGATGCAAAAGCTTAGGTGACTTGCATCACTTCTGGACCGGAGGCCGGTTAACATTTTAAGACCTTTTCTTCGGAAAACGGGGGTCCTCGGAATGTGGAACCACCCACGAGGCCACCGTCTGGAATGTCTTCGTGAGACTGGCCTTCCTACAGGTGCGACGGTCTGGTGGGCTTCCACAAAAAGAAGTCGACTCAAGGGTCCCAGATCAGGAACAGGAAAGGGACTAGAGGAAGGGGAGAAATCAAGACCTCAGGGAAACCTCAGGGAGGGATTTGGGAACTTTGTGGCGCACAAGGGCCCATCAAGTGCCCTTTCGACCTCCAATTCCTAACGTGGGACTTCTTGTGACTAGCTCAAAGGGCTTCATCTTGCGATGACGGGGGAGACCACGTGGTTCTCTCGAGTTACGGCGGGATTCTCGAGTTACGACGGGGACATGCCTCTTGTGTTGGCCCAGGCAAGTCCAATCTTCCATTCGAGTTGCGAAGGAAAGCTTGTCTCACCTGCAGGAATAGACCTCATCTAGGCTTGTGTCCAGAAGCCAATGTTCCTCTCCAGGGGCGACAGGGATCTCGGGGTTGCATTCCAGACGCACCCGGGGACACAGGCATTCATCTCGAGTGGAAGCAAAAACCCCGCTCTGCTCTCGAATCGCGACGGGTATCTCTTGGAGCTCACTGGGTGGACTCAAGGGAGTCAAGCCTCCTGAGGCGTTTGGAGAGAGGTCGCGAGATTGGTCTCTGGCCATGCAGGAGACGAAGGCCCTCATCTCTCGATGACGGGGAATCTCGGGGTTCTCGAGCGGCGGCCCCAGTGTGCGGTTTCTCACGAGGTACGACGGCGAGGTCAGTGAGCCTCTCGTGGGGCGCCAGGGAAGTCGGGTCTCCATGCGAGTGGCGAGGGGGAGCGTCATTGCTCCCGAGCCATGGTAGGGGAATCTGGCCTCGAGACGTGTTGAAGAAGGTCTCTCGAAGTCTTTCTCGGGTTGAGGCAGGAAACGCTGGGTTCCCTCGACTTGTGCAGGTGACCTCAGGGGGCTTCTCATGGTGGCTCTGAGAAGCCAGGGAAACTGGAGGTGGGAGGGTTCTCTCGGGACTCCACTGGGTTTGGTGCATTGGAAGAGGGCCTCATCTCCAGTTGAGGCAGGAACTGCAGGGTACCTCTGATTTCAGACTCCGATCGCGGGGTCCCTGCAGACTGGGGACAGGAGAGTCAGGCCTCGTCTTGGGTTGAGGCATGGAACTCCGCTTGCCTCTCGAGATGTCCCCGGGGAGAGAGGCCACTTGTCGAGCTGTATTTGGAACCTGGGGTTTTTCCGAACGATGCACGGAAAAAAACTGCCCCTTCGTGTTGACTTCATTCACAGGGTGGAGTTCGGAGAGGTGTCCGGGCATCGGGTTCTTATCAGGAGGGGACCGGGAAATCGGGGTCCTACGGAATGTGGAACCACCCACGAAGCCACGTCTGGAATGTCTTCGTGAGACCGGCCTCATCCTGAGGTGCGACCGGAAGGTCGGGAACCCCTTCCAGACAAAGCAGGGGAGTCGACCCTCCTGTCCAGATCAGGAGGGGAGAAAGGGCTCAGAGGAGGGGTGCCGGAAAACCTCAGTGTTCCTCTCGAGGGAGACCGGGACTTCGGGGAACTTTGTGGGTCGCATCAAGGGTGCCAAGTGCCCTTTCGACCTCCAATTCCTAACGTGGGACTTCTCCTGAGGCGCTGTAGCGGGAAAGGGCTTCATCTTGCGATGACGGGGGAGCCACGTGGTTTTTCTCGAGTTACGGCGGGATTCTCGAGTTACGACGGGGAATTCAGGCTGCCTCTTGTGTTAGGCCAGGCAAGTCCAATCTTCCATTCGAGTTGCGAAGGAAAGCTGGGGATTGCTCTCGAGTGACTGCAGGGCCAATAGACCTCATCTAGGCTTGTGTCCAGAAGCCAATGTTCCTCTCCAGGGGCGACAGGGATCTCGGGGTTGCATTCCAGACGCACCCGGGGAGACAGGCATTCATCTCGAGTGGAAGCAAAGAACCCCGCTCTGCTCTCGAATCGCGACGGGTATCTCTTGGAGCTCACTGGGTGGACTCAAGGGAGTCAAGCCTCCTGAGGCGTTTGGAGAGAGGTCGCGAGATTGGTCTCTAGGCCACGCAGGAGACGAAGGCCCTCATCTCTCGATGACGGGGGATCTCGGGGTTGTTCTCGAGCGGCGGCCCCAGTGTGCGGTTTCTCACGAGGTACGACGGCGAGGTCAGTGAGCCTCTCGTGGGGCGCCAGGGAAGTCGGGTCTCCATGCGAGTGGCGAGGGGAGCGCGTCATTGCTCCCGAGCCATGGTAGGGGAATCTGGCCTCGAGACGTGTTGAAGAAGGTCTCTCGAGGTCTTTCTCGGGTTGAGGCAGGAAACCCTGGGTTCCCTCGACTTGTGCAGGTGACCTCAGGGGGCTTCTCATGGTGGCTCTGAGAAGCCAGGGAAACTGGAGGTGGGAGGGGCCTCTCGGGACTCCACTGGGTTTGGTGCATTGGAAGAGGGCCTCATCTCCAGTTGAGGCAGGAACCGCAGGGTACCTCTGATTTCAGACTCCGATCGCAGGGTCCCTGCAGACTGGGGACAGGAGAGTCAGGCCTCGTCTTGGGTTGAGGCATGGAACTCCGCTTGCCTCTCGAGATGTCCCCGGGGAGAGAGGCCGCTTGTCGAGCTGTATTTGGAACCTGGGGTTTTTCCGAACGATGCACGGAAAAACTGCCCCTTCGTGTTGACTTCATTCGCAGGGTGGAGTTCGGAGAGGTGTCCGGGCATCGGGTTCTTATCAAGAGGGGACCGGGAAATCGGGGTCCTACGGAATGTGGAACCACCCACGAGGCCACGTCTGGAATGTCTTCGTCAGACCGGCCTCATCCTGAGGTGCGACCGGAAGGTCGGGAACCCCTTCCAGACAAAGCAGGGGAGTCGACCCTCCTGTCCAGATCAGGAGGGGAGAAAGGGCTCAGAGGAGGGGTGCCGGAAAACCTCAGTGTTCCTCTCGAGGGAGACCGGGATTTCGGGGAACTTTGTGGGTCACATCAAGGGTGCCAAGTGCCCTTTCGACCTCCAATTCCTAACGTGGGACTTCTCCTGAGGCGCTGTAGCGGGAAAGGGCTTCATCTTGCGATGACGGGGGAGCCACGTGGTTTTTCTCGAGTTACGGCGGGATTCTCGAGTTACGACGGGGAATTCAGGCTGCCTCTTGTGTTGGCCCAGGCAAGTCCAATCTTCCATTCGAGTTGCGAAGGAAAGCTGGGGATTGCTCTCGAGTGACTGCAGGGCCAATAGACCTCATCTAGGCTTGTGTCCAGAAGCCAATGTTCCTCTCCAGGGGCGACAGGGATCTCGGGGTTGCATTCCAGACGCACCCGGGAGACAGGCATTCATCTCGAGTGGAAGCAAAGAACCCCGCTCTGCTCTCGAATCGCGACGGGTATCTCTTGGAGCTCACTGGGTGGACTCAAGGGAGTCAAGCCTCCTGAGGCGTTTGGAGAGAGGTCGCGAGATTGGTCTCTAGGCCATGCAGGAGACAAAGGCCCTCATCTCTCGATGACGGGGGAATCTCGGGGTTGTTCTCGAGCGGCGGCCCCAGTGTGCGGTTTCTCACGAGGTACGACGGCGAGGTCAGTGAGCCTCTCGTGGGGCGCCAGGGAAGTCGGGTCTCCATGCGAGTGGCGAGGGGAGCGCGTCATTGCTCCCGAGCCATGGTAGGGGAATCTGGCCTCGGACGTGTTGAAGGGTCTCTCGAGGTCTTTCCCGGGTTGAGGCAGGAAACCCTGGGTTCCCTGACTTGTGCAGGTGACCTCAGGGGCTTCTCATGGTGGCTCTGGAGGGCTCAGGGGAAACTGGAGTGGGAGGGGCCTCATTCACCAGGTGGTGAGGGAGGAACCGCAGGGCAGAGACCTCTGATTTCAGACTCCGATCGCAGGCCCTGCAGACTGGGGACAGGAGAGTCAGGCCTCGTCTTGGGTTGAGGCATGGAGGATAATGGGGGAGAGGGGTCGAGTCTTGCAGAAACCTGGGGTTTTTCCGAACGATGCACGGAAAAAGCTTCGTGTTGACTTCATTCACAGGGTGGAGTTCGGAGAGGTGTCCGGGCATCGGGTTCTTATCAAGAGGGGACCGGGAAATCTCGGAATGTGGAACCACCCACGAGGCCACGTCTGGAATGTCTTCGTGAGACCGGCCTCATCCTGAGGTGCGACCGGAAGGTCGGGAACCCCTTCCAGACAAAGCAGGTCGACCCTCCTGTCCAGATCAGGAGGGAGAAAGGGCTCAGAGGAGGGGTGCGGAAAACCTCAGTGTTCCTCTCGAGGGAGACCGGGATTTCGGGAACTTTGTGGGTCGCATCAAGGGTGCCAAGTGCCCTTTCGACCTCCAATTCCTAACGTGGGACTTCTCCTGAGGCTTGTAGCGGGAAAGGGCTTCATCTTGCGAGACGGGGGAGCCACGTGGTTTTTCTCGAGTTACGGCGGGATTCTCGAGTTACGACGGGGAATTCAGGCTGCCTCTTGTGGCCCAGGCAAGTCCAATCTTCCATTCGAGTTGCGAAGGAAAGCTGGGGATTGCTCTCGAGTGACTGCAGGGCCAATAGACCTCATCTAGGCTTGTGTCCAGAAGCCAATGTTCCTCTCCAGGGGCGACAGGGATCTCGGGGTTGCATTCCAGACGCACCCGGGGAGACAGGCATTCATCTCGAGTGCAAGCAAAGAACCCCGCTCTGCTCTCGAGGGTATCTCTTGGAGCTCACTGGGTGGACTCAAGGGAGTCAAGCCTCCTGAGGCGTTTGGAGAGAGGTCGCGAGATTGGTCTCTAGGCCATGCAGGAGGAAGGCCCTCATCTCTCGATGACGGGAATCTCGGGGTTGTTCTCGAGCGGCGGCCCCAGTGTGCGGTTTCTCACGAGGTACGACGGCGAGGTCAGTGAGCCTCTCGTGGGGCGCCAGGGAAGTCGGGTCTCCATGCGAGTGGCGAGGGGCGCGTCATTGCTCCCGAGCCATGGTAGGGGAATCTGGCCTCGAGACGTGTTGAAGAAGGTCTCTCGAGGTCTTTCCCGGGTTGAGGCAGGAAAGCCTGGGTTCCCTCGACTTGTGCAGGTGACCTCAGGGGGCTTCTCATGGTGGCTCTGAGAAGCCAGGGAAAGTGGAGGTGGGAGGGGCCTCTCGGGACTCCACTGGGTTTGGTGCATTGGAAGAGGGCCTCATCTCCAGTTGAGGCAGGAACCGCAGGGTACCTCTGATTTCAGACTCCAATCGCAGGGTCCCTGCAGACTGGGGACAGAAGAGTCAGGCCTCGTCTTGGGTTGAGGCATGGAACTCCGCTTGCCTCTCGAGATGTCCCCGGGGAGAGAGGCTGCTTGTCGAGCTGTATTTGGAACCTGGGGTTTTTACCGAACGATGCACGGGAAAACTGCCCCTTCGTGTTGACTGCATTCACAGGCTGGAGTTCGGAGAGGTGTCCGGGCATCGGGTTCTTATCAAGAGGGGACCGGGAAATCGGGGTCCAACGGAATGTGGAACCACCCACGAGGCCACGTCTGGAATGTCTTCGTGAGACCGGCCTCATCCTGAGGTGCGACCGGAAGGTCGGGAACCCCTTCCAGACAAAGCAGGGGAGTCGACCCTCCTGTCCAGATCAGGAGGGGAGAAAGGGCTCAGAGGAGGGGTGCCGGAAAACCTCAGTGTTCCTCTCGAGGGAGACCGGGATTTCGGGGAACTTTGTGGGTCGCATCAAGGGTGCCAAGTGCCCTTTCGACCTCCAATTCCTAACGTGGGACTTCTCCTGAGGCGCTGTAGCGGGAAAGGGCTTCATCTTGCGATGACGGGGGAGCCACGTGGTTTTTCTCGAGTTACAGCGGGATTCTCGAGTTACGACGGGGAATTCAGGCTGCCTCTTGTGTTGGCCCAGGCAAGTCCAATCTTCCATTCGAGTTGCGAAGGAAAGCTGGGGATTGCTCTCCAGTGACTGCAGGGCCAATAGACCTCATCTAGGCTTGTGTCCAGAAGCCAATGTTCCTCTCCAGGGGCGACAGGGATCTCGGGGTTGCATTCCAGACGCACCCGGGGAGACAGGCATTCATCTCGAGTGGAAGCAAAGAACCCCGCTCTGCTCTCGAATCGCGACGGGTATCTCTTGGAGCTCACTGGGTGGACTCAAGGGAGTCAAGCCTCCTGAGGCGTTTGGAGAGAGGTCGCGAGATTGGTCTCTAGGCCATGCAGGAGACGAAGGCCCTCATCTCTCGATGACGGGGGAATCTCGGGGTTGTTCTCGAGCGGCGGCCCCAGTGTGCGGTTTCTCACGAGGTACGACGGCGAGGTCAGTGAGCCTCTCGTGGGGCGCCAGGGAAGTCGGGTCTCCATGCGAGTGGCGAGGGGAGCGCGTCATTGCTCCCGAGCCATGGTAGGGGAATCTGGCCTCGAGACGCGTTGAAGAAGGTCTCTCGAGGTCTTTCCCGGGTTGAGGCAGGAAACCCTGGGTTCCCTCGGCTTGTGCAGGTGACCTCAGGGGGCTTCTCATGGTGGCTCTGAGAAGCCAGGGAAACTGGAGGTGGGAGGGGCCTCTCGGGACTCCACTGGGTTTGGTGCATTGGAAGAGGGCCTCAACTCCAGTTGAGGCCGGAACCGCAGGGTACCTCTGATTTCAGACTCCGATCGCAGGGTCCCTGCAGACTGGGGACAGGAGAGTCAGGCCTGGTCTTGGGTTGAGGCATGGAACTCCGCTTGCCTCTCGATATGTCCCCGGGGAGAGAGGCCGCTTGTCGAGCTGTATTTGGAACCTGGGGTTTTTCCGAACGATGCACGGGAAAACTGCCCCTTCGTGTTGACTTCATTCACAGGGTGGAGTTCGGAGAGGTGTCCGGGCATCGGGTTCTTATCAAGAGGGGACCGGGAAATCGGGGTCCTACGGAATGTGGAACCACCCACGAGGCCACGTCTGGAATGTCTTCGTGAGACCGGCCTCATCCTGAGGTGCGACCAGAAGGTCGGGAACCCCTTCCAGACAAAGCAGGGGAGTCGACCCTCCTGTCCAGATCAGGAGGGGAGAAAGGGCTCAGAGGAGGGGGTGCCAGAAAACCTCAGTGTTCCTCTCGAGGGAGACCGGGATTTCGGGGAACTTTGTGGGTCGCATCAAGGGTGCCAAGTGCCCTTTCGACCTCCAATTCCTAACGTGGGACTTCTCCTGAGGCGCTGTAGCGGGAAAGGGCTTCATCTTGCGATGACGGGGGAGCCACGTGGTTTTTGTCGAGTTACGGCGGGATTCTCGAGTTACGACGGGGAATTCAGGCTGCCTCTTGTGTTGGCCCAGGCAAGTCCAATCTTCCATTCGAGTTGCGAAGGAAGCTGGGGATTGCTCTCGAGTGACTGCAGGGCCAATAGACCTCATCTAGGCTTGTGTCCAGAAGCCAATGTTCCTCTCCAGGGGCGACAGGGATCTCGGGGTTGCATTCCAGACGCACCCGGGGAGACAGGCATTCATCTCGAGTGGAAGCAAAGAACCCCGCTCTGCTCTCGAATCGCGACGGGTATCTCTTGGAGCTCACTGGGTGGACTCAAGGGAGTCAAGCCTCCTGAGGCGTTTGGAGAGAGGTCGCGAGATTGGTCTCTAGGCCATGCAGGAGACGAAGGCCCTCATCTCTCGATGACGGGGGAATCTCGGGGTTGTTCTCGAGCGGCGGCCCCAGTGTGCGGTTTCTCACGAGGTACGACGGCGAGGTCAGTGAGCCTCTCGTGGGGCGCCAGGGAAGTCGGGTCTCCATGCGAGTGGCGAGGGGAGCGCGTCATTGCTCCCGAGCCATGGTAGGGGAGGATCTGGCCTCGAGACGTGTTGAAGAAGGTCTCTCGAGGTCTTTCGGGTTGAGGCAGAAACCCTGGGTTCCCTCGACTTGTGCAGGTGACCTCAGGGGGCTTCTCAGGCTCTGAGAAGCCAGGGAAACTGGAGGTGGGAGGGGCCTCTCGGGACTCCACTGGGTGGTGCATTGGAAGAGGGCCTCAATCATTCAGGCAGAAGGCAGGCAGAACTCTGGTAGACCAGTTTCAGGTGACCAGGCTGCAGACAGGAGAGTCAGGTCGTCTTGGGTTGAGGCATGGAACTCCTGCCTCTCGAGATGTCCCGGGGGAGAGGGGTCGAGCTGTATTTGGAACCTGGGGTTTTTCCGAACGATGCACGGAAAAAGCCCCTTCGTGTTGACTTCATTCACAGGGTGAGTTCGGAGAGGTGTCCGGGCATTTTCTTCAGAGGGGACCGGGAAATCGGGGTCTAAATGTGGAACCGCCCACGAGGCCACGTCTGGAATGTCTTCGTGAGACCGGCCTCATCTGAGAGCGACCGTGGTGGGCCCTTCCAGACAAAGCAGGGACTCGAGGGTCCCAGATCAGGAACAGGAAAGGAGGGGGCAGGGAAAGCAAACCTCAGTGTTCCTCAGGGAGAGGGATTTCGGGAACTTTGTGGGTCGCATCAAGGGTGCCAAGTGCCCTTTCGACCTCCAATTCCTAACGTGGGACTTCTCCTGAGGCTGTAGCGGGAAAGGGCTTCATCTTGCGAGACGGGGGAGCCACGTGGTTTTCTCGAGTTACGGCGGGATTCTCGAGTTACGACGGGGAATTCAGGCCCTCTTGTGGCCCAGGCAAGTCCAATCTTCCATTCGAGTTGCGAAGGAAAGCATTGCTCTCGAGTGACTGCAGGAATAGACCTCATCTAGGCTTGTGTCCAGAAGCCAATGTTCCTCTCCAGGGGCGACAGGGATCTCGGGGTTGCATTCCAGACGCACCCGGGGAGACAGGCATTCATCTCGAGTGGAAGCAAAGAACCCCGCTCTGCTCTCGACGGGTATCTCTTGGAGCTCACTGGGTGGACTCAAGGGAGTCAAGCCTCCTGAGGCGTTTGGAGAGAGGTCCGAGATTGGTCTCAGGCCATGCAGGGCGGAGGCCCTCATCTCTGTGATCGGGGTTCTCAGCGGCGGCCCCAGTGTGCGGTTTCTCACGGACGACGCGAGGTCAGTGAGCCTCTCGTGGGGCGCCAGGGAAGTCGGGTCTCCATGCGAGTGGCGAGGGGCCGGCTCCCGAGCCATGGTAGGGGAATCTGGCCTCGAGACGTGTTGAAGAAGGTCTCTCGAGGTCTTTCTCGGGTTGAGGCAGGAAACCCTGGGTTCCCTCGACTTGTGCAGGTGACCTCAGGGGGCTTCTAATGGTGGCTCTGAGAAGCCAGGGAAACTGGAGGTGGGAGGGGCCTCTCGGGACTCCACTGGGCTTGGTGCATTGGAAGAGGGCCTCATCTCCAGATGAGGCCGGAACCGCAGGGTACCTCTGATTTCAGACTCCGATCGCAGGGTCCCTGCAGACTGGGGACAGGAGAGTCAGGCCTCGTCTTGGGTTGAGGCATGGAACTCCGCTTGCCTCTCGAGATGTCCCCGGGGAGAGAGGCCGCTTGTCGAGCTGTATTTGGAACCTGGGGTTTTTCCGAACGATGCACGGAAAAACTGCGCCTTCGTGTTGACTGCATTCACAGGCTGGAGTTCGGAGAGGTGTCCGGGCATCGGGTTCTTATCAAGAGGGGACCGGGAAATCGGGGTCCTACGGAATGTGGGACCACCCACGAGGCCACGTCTGGAATGTCTTCGTGAGACCGGCCTCATCCTGAGGTGCGACCGGAAGGTCGGGAACCCCTTCCAGACAAAGCAGGGGAGTCGACCCTCCTGTCCAGATCAGGAGGGGAGAAAGGGCTCAGAGGAGGGGGTGCCGGAAAACCTCAGTGTTCCTCTCGAGGGAGACCGGGATTTCGGGGAACTTTGTGGGTCGCGTCAAGGGTGCCAAGTGCCCTTTCGACCTCCAATTCCTAACGTGGGACTTCTCCTGAGGCGCTGTAGCGGGAAAGGGCTTCATCTTGCGATGACGGGGGAGCCACGTGGTTTTTCTCGAGTTACGGCGGGATTCTCGAGTTACGACGGGGAATTCAGGCTGCCTCTTGTGTTGGCCCAGGCAAGTCCAATCTTCCATTCGAGTTGCGAAGGAAAGCTGGGGATTGCTCTCGAGTGACTGCAGGGCCAATAGACCTCATCTAGGCTTGTGTCCAGAAGCCAATGTTCCTCTCCAGGGGCGACAGGGATCTCGGGGTTGCATTCCAGACGCACCCGGGGAGACAGGCATTCATCTCGAGTGGAAGCAAAGAACCCCGCTCTGCTCTCGAATCGCGGCGGGTATCTCTTGGAGCTCACTGGGTGGACTCAAGGGAGTCAAGCCTCCTGAGGCGTTTGGAGAGAGGTCGCGAGATTGGTCGCTAGGCCATGCAGGAGACGAAGGCCCTCATCTCTCGATGACGGGGAATCTCGGGGTTGTTCTCGAGCGGCGGCCCCAGTGTGCGGTTTCTCACGAGGTACGACGGCGAGGTCAGTGAGCCTCTCGTGGGGCGCCAGGGAAGTCGGGTCTCCATGCGAGTGGCGAGGGGAGCGCGTCATTGCTCCCGAGCCATGGTAGGGGAATCTGGCCTCGAGACGTGTTGAAGAAGGTCTCTCGAGGTCTTTCTCGGGTTGAGGCAGGAAACCCTGGGTTCCCTCGCCTTGTGCAGGTGACCTCAGGGGGCTTCTCATGGTGGCTCTGAGAAGCCAGGGAAACTGGAGGTGGGAGGGGCCTCTCGGGACTCCACTGGGTTTGGTGCATTGGAAGAGGGCCTCATCTCCAGGTGAGGCAGGAACCGCAGGGTACCTCTGATTTCAGACTCCGATCGCAGGGTCCCTGCAGACTGGGGACAGGAGAGTCAGGCCTCGTCTTGGGTTGAGGCATGGAACTCCGCTTGCCTCTCGGGATGTCCCCGGGGAGAGAGGCCACTTGTCGAGCTGTATTTGGAACCTGGGGTTTTTCCGAACGATGCACGGAAAAACTGCCCCTTCGTGTTGACTTCATTCACAGGGTGGAGTTCGGAGAGGTGTCCGGGCATCGGGTTCTTATCAAGAGGGGACCGGGAAATCGGGGTCCTACGGAATGTGGAACCACCCACGAGGCCACGTCTGGAATGTCTTCGTGAGACCGGCCTCATCCTGAGGTGCGACCGGAAGGTCGGGAACCCCTTCCAGACAAAGCAGGGGAGTCGACCCTCCTGTCCAGATCAGGAGGGGAGAAAGGGCTCAGAGGAGGGGGTGCCGGAAAACCTCAGTGTTCCTCTCGAGGGAGACCGGGATTTCGGGGAACTTTGTGGGTCGCATCAAGGGTGCCAAGTGCCCTTTCGACCTCCAATTCCTAACGTGGGACTTCTCCTGAGGCGCTGTAGCGGGAAAGGGCTTCATCTTGCGATGACGGGGGAGCCACGTGGTTTTTCTCGAGTTACGGCGGGATTCTCGAGTTACGACGGGGAATTCAGGCTGCCTCTTGTGTTGGCCCAGGCAAGTCCAATCTTCCATTCGAGTTGCGAAGGAAAGCTGGGGATTGCTCTCGAGTGACTGCAGGGCCAATAGGCCTCATCTAGGCTTGTGTCCAGAAGCCAATGTTCCTCTCCAGGGGCGACAGGGATCTCGGGGTTGCATTCCAGACGCACCCGGGAGACAGGCATTCATCTCGAGTGGAAGCAAAGAACCCCGCTCTGCTCTCGAGTCGCGACGGGTATCTCTTGGAGCTCACTGGGTGGACTCAAGGGAGTCAAGCCTCCTGAGGCGTTTGGAGAGAGGTCGCGAGATTGGTCTCTAGGCCATGCAGGAGACGAAGGCCCTCATCTCTCGATGACGGGGAATCTCGGGGTTGTTCTCGAGCGGCGGCCCCAGTGTGCGGTTTCTCACGAGGTACGACGGCGAGGTCAGTGAGCCTCTCGTGGGGCGCCAGGGAAGTCGGGTCTCCATGCGAGTGGCGAGGGGGCGCGTCATTGCTCCCGAGCCATGGTAGGGGAGGGGCCTCGAGACGTGTTGAAGAAGGTCTCTCGAGGTCTTTCGGGTAGGCAGAAACCAGGGTTCCCTGCTTGTGCAGGGTTGTGCAGGCTCTCAAGAGGAATGGAATGGGAGGGCTCAGTGAGGAAACTCAGTGGGAAAGAGGCTCATCTCATTCAGGCAGAAGGTACCTCTGATGAACCGACAGGGTGAGACCAAGTTTGGGTGAACAAGGCCCGCACTTGGGTTCAGTAGCTTGGCCTTAAGTTGTGCCTCGAGGATAATGGGGGAAGGGTCGAGTCTTGCAGCAAACCTGGCTTTCTTCCGAACGATCACGGAGCTTCGGTGATTTGCATCATCTTCTAGGAGGCCGGTTAACATCGGGACCTTTTCTTCAGAAAACTTTTCTCTGGTGGTTGGTCAGGAGCCACCCTCCAGGCATTGGAAAAGTTGCATTCCTACAGAGCAAAGGTGAGGTGGGCTTCCAGAAAAAGAAGGAACTCAAGGGTCCCAGGTTACAAACAGGAAAGCTACTCTCAGAGGAAGGGGTTAATCAAACCTGCCAGGGACCTGCAGGTAAGGGATTTGGAAACTTAGTGGCAAACAATGGCCCCAAGTGCCCTTCACCTCCAATTCCTAATCAATCTTGTAACTACTCGAAAGAATTTGTGTTTAGACGGGGGAGAACATCTCCTGCCTCTCTCAGTTGGGCGGCTCTGAACAATCACATGTGGCTGGCCCTATTCAGGCAGGCAGAGGATTTCCAAGGAGTTTGCAGGTTAAACAACCAGGAATTATTCACTGGTCCTGTAAGCCAATGTTCCTCTCCAGGGGCGACAGGGAGGAGAGCCCCAGAAGACAGAGGCTTCATGCAAGTCAAGCAGAAAGAAGGCCGCTCTGGTCTGGGGGTATCTCTTGGAGCTCCTGGGTGGACTCCTGAAGTCAAGCCCGCCTTTTTTGGAGAGGCCTCCTTCCTCATGACCATGCATGGGCGGGTTCCTCACTGGCTCCCAGCAGTGTGGGTTTCTCAGTGGGCGACGGCAGGTCCTGAATGATGACGCGTGGAAAGTGCGCACTCAATGGGCCAGGGAAGGGGGTCTCCATATGCGAGGGGCCGGCTCCCGGCAGGTAGGGGAATCTGGCCTCGAGACGTGTTGAAGAAGGTCTCTCGAGGTCTTTCTCGGGTTGAGGCAGGAAACCCTGGGTTCCCTCGACTTGTGCAGGTGACCTCAGGGGGCTTCTCATGGTGGCTCTGAGAAGCCAGGGAAACTGGAGGTGGGAGGGGCCTCTCGGGACTCCACTGGGTTTGGTGCATTGGAAGAGGGCCTCATCTCCAGTTGAGGCAGGAACCGCAGGGTACCTCTGATTTCAGACTCCGATCGCAGGGTCCCTGCAGACTGGGGACAGGAGAGTCAGGCCTCGTCTTGGGTTGAGGCATGGAACTCCGCTTGCCTCTCGAGATGTCCCCGGGGAGAGAGGCCACTTGTCGAGCTGTATTTGGAACCTGGGGTTTTTCCGAACGATGCACGGAAAAACTGCCCCTTCGTGTTGACTTCATTCACAGGGTGGAGTTCGGAGAGGTGTCCGGGCATCGGGTTCTTATCAAGAGGGGACCGGGAAATCGGGGTCCTACGGAATGTGGAACCACCCACGAGGCCACGTCTGGAATGTCTTCGTGAGACCGGCCTCATCCTGAGGTGCGACCGGAAGGTCGGGAACCCCTTCCAGACAAAGCAGGGGAGTCGACCCTCCTGTCCAGATCAGGAGGGGAGAAAGGGCTCAGAGGAGGGGGTGCCGGAAAACCTCAGTGTTCCTCTCGAGGGAGACCGGGATTTCGGGGAACTTTGTGGGTCGCATCAAGGGTGCCAAGTGCCCTTTCGACCTCCAATTCCTAACGTGGGACTTCTCCTGAGGCGCTGTAGCGGGAAAGGGCTTCATCTTGCGATGACGGGGGAGCCACGTGGTTTTTCTCGAGTTACGGCGGGATTCTCGAGTTACGACGGGGAATTCAGGCTGCCTCTTGTGTTGGCCCAGGCAAGTCCAATCTTCCATTCGAGTTGCGAAGGAAAGCTGGGGATTGCTCTCGAGTGACTGCAGGGCCAATAGACCTCATCTAGGCTTGTGTCCAGAAGCCAATGTTCCTCTCCAGGGGCGACAGGGATCTCGGGGTTGCATTCCAGACGCACCCGGGGAGACAGGCATTCATCTCGAGTGGAAGCAAAGAACCCCGCTCTGCTCTCGAGTCGCGACGGGTATCTCTTGGAGCTCACTGGGTGGACTCAAGGGAGTCAAGCCTCCTGAGGCGTTTGGAGAGAGGTCGCGAGATTGGTCTCTAGGCCATGCAGGAGACGAAGGCCCTCATCTCTCGATGACGGGGAATCTCGGGGTTGTTCTCGAGCGGCGGCCCCAGTGTGCGGTTTCTCACGAGGTACGACGGCGAGGTCAGTGAGCCTCTCGTGGGGCGCCAGGGAAGTCGGGTCTCCATGCGAGTGGCGAGGGGAGCGCGTCATTGCTCCCGAGCCATGGTAGGGGAATCTGGCCTCGAGACGTGTTGAAGAAGGTCTCTCGAGGTCTTTCTCGGGTTGAGGCAGGAAACCCTGGGTTCCCTCGACTTGTGCAGGTGACCTCAGGGGGCTTCTCATGGTGGCTCTGAGAAGCCAGGGAAACTGGAGGTGGGAGGGGCCTCTCGGGACTCCACTGGGTTTGGTGCATTGGAAGAGGGCCTCATCTCCAGTTGAGGCAGGAACCGCAGGGTACCTCTGATTTCAGACTCCGATCGCAGGGTCCCTGCAGACTGGGGACAGGAGAGTCAGGCCTCGTCTTGGGTTGAGGCATGGAACTCCGCTTGCCTCTCGAGATGTCCCCGGGGAGAGAGGCCACTTGTCGAGCTGTATTTGGAACCTGGGGTTTTTCCGAACGATGCACGGAAAAACTGCCCCTTCGTGTTGACTTCATTCACAGGGTGGAGTTCGGAGAGGTGTCCGGGCATCGGGTTCTTATCAAGAGGGGACCGGGAAATCGGGGTCCTACGGAATGTGGAACCACCCACGAGGCCACGTCTGGAATGTCTTCGTGAGACCGGCCTCATCCTGAGGTGCGACCGGAAGGTCGGGAACCCCTTCCAGACAAAGCAGGGGAGTCGACCCTCCTGTCCAGATCAGGAGGGGAGAAAGGGCTCAGAGGAGGGGGTGCCGGAAAACCTCAGTGTTCCTCTCGAGGGAGACCGGGATTTCGGGGAACTTTGTGGGTCGCATCAAGGGTGCCAAGTGCCCTTTCGACCTCCAATTCCTAACGTGGGACTTCTCCTGAGGCGCTGTAGCGGGAAAGGGCTTCATCTTGCGATGACGGGGGAGCCACGTGGTTTTTCTCGAGTTACGGCGGGATTCTCGAGTTACGACGGGGAATTCAGGCTGCCTCTTGTGTTGGCCCAGGCAAGTCCAATCTTCCATTCGAGTTGCGAAGGAAAGCTGGGGATTGCTCTCGAGTGACTGCAGGGCCAATAGACCTCATCTAGGCTTGTGTCCAGAAGCCAATGTTCCTCTCCAGGGGCGACAGGGATCTCGGGGTTGCATTCCAGACGCACCCGGGAGACAGGCATTCATCTCGAGTGGAAGCAAAGAACCCCGCTCTGCTCTCGAGTCGCGACGGGTATCTCTTGGAGCTCACTGGGTGGACTCAAGGGAGTCAAGCCTCCTGAGGCGTTTGGAGAGAGGTCGCGAGATTGGTCTCTAGGCCATGCAGGAGACGAAGGCCCTCATCTCTCGATGACGGGGGATCTCGGGGTTGTTCTCGAGCGGCGGCCCCAGTGTGCGGTTTCTCACGAGGTACGACGGCGAGGTCAGTGAGCCTCTCGTGGGGCGCCAGGGAAGTCGGGTCTCCATGCGAGTGGCGAGGGGAGCGCGTCATTGCTCCCGAGCCATGGTAGGGGAGGGGACCTCGGCCGTGTTGAAGAAGGTCTCTCGAGGTCTTTCGGGTAGGCGAAGACCAGGAAACCCTGCTTCCCTCGATGTTGTGCAGGTCTCAAAGTAATGGAATGGGAGGGCTCAGTGAGGAAACTCAGTGGGAAAAGGCTGAATCATTCAGCCAGAAGGTGAGGCAAGAACGACATGGGTAGAGACCAGTTTCGGTGAACAAGGCCCGCACTTTATTTTTCAGAGTAGATTTTATGCCTTAAGTTATGCATAGAGGATGGGGGAAGGGGTCGAGTCTTGCAGCAAACCTGGCTTTCTTCCTGCAAACTTATCATATGCAAAAGCTTCGGTGATTTGCATCATCTTCTGGCCCGGAGGCCGGTTAACATTTTAAGACCTTTTCTTCAGAAAACTTATTTTCTCTAAAGGTGGTTGGTCAGGAGCCACCCTCCAAAAAAGCATTAGATAAAGTGGCATTCCTACAGAGCAAAGGTGGGTGGCTAACAAGAAAAGAAGTAACTCAAGGGTCCCAGGTCACAAACAGGAAAGCGACTCTTACCAAGGGATTAATCAAACCTGCCAGGGACACAGCAGGTAAGGGATTTGGAAACTTTGTGGCAAACAATGGCCCATCAAGTGCCAAACCATTCACCTCCAATTTCTAATCAATCTTGTAACTACTCAAAGAATCTGTGTTTAGACAGTTTAGAACATCTCCTGCCTCTCTCAGTTGGGAGGCTCTGAACAATCTTGTGGCCGGCAAAACCTATTTCAGGCAAGGAAAGAGGGGATTTCTGAAGGTTGCAGGGCCACAAGACCTCATCTACTTGTGTCTGAAGCCAATGTTCCTCTCCAGGGGCGACAGGGATCTGGGGGCAGAGACCCCCGGGGAGACAGGCATTCATCTCGAGTGGAAGCAAAGAACCCCGCTCTGCTTTCGGGGGTATCTCTTGAGAGCTCACTGGGTGGACTCAAGAAGTCAAGCCTCCTGAGCGTTTGGAGAGAGCCTCTTCCTCATGACCATGCATGGGCGGAGGCCCTCACGGCTCCCAGCGGTGATCGGGGTTCTCAGCGGCGGCCCAGTTGCGGTTTCTCAAGGACGACGCGAGGTCAGTGAGCCTCCATGGGCAAGTCGGGTCTCCATTGCGAGGGGCCGGCTCACGGCATGGTAGGGGAATCTGGCCTCGAGACGTGTTGAAGAAGGTCTCTCGAGGTCTTTCTCGGGTTGAGGCAGGAAACCCTGGGTTCCCTCGACTTGTGCAGGTGACCTCAGGGGGCTTCTCATGGTGGCTCTGAGAAGCCAGGGAAACTGGAGGTGGGAGGGGCCTCTCGGGACTCCACTGGGTTTGGTGCATTGGAAGAGGGCCTCATCTCCAGTTGAGGCAGGAACCGCAGGGTACCTCTGATTTCAGACTCCGATCGCAGGGTCCCTGCAGACTGGGGACAGGAGAGTCAGGCCTCGTCTTGGGTTGAGGCATGGAACTCCGCTTGCCTCTCGAGATGTCCCCGGGGAGAGAGGCCACTTGTCGAGCTGTATTTGGAACCTGGGGTTTTTCCGAACGATGCACGGAAAAACTGCCCCTTCGTGTTGACTTCATTCACAGGGTGGAGTTCGGAGAGGTGTCCGGGCATCGGGTTCTTATCAAGAGGGGACCGGGAAATCGGGGTCCTACGGAATGTGGAACCACCCACGAGGCCACGTCTGGAATGTCTTCGTGAGACCGGCCTCATCCTGAGGTGCGACCGGAAGGTCGGGAACCCCTTCCAGACAAAGCAGGGGAGTCGACCCTCCTGTCCAGATCAGGAGGGGAGAAAGGGCTCAGAGGAGGGGGTGCCGGAAAACCTCAGTGTTCCTCTCGAGGGAGACCGGGATTTCGGGGAACTTTGTGGGTCGCATCAAGGGTGCCAAGTGCCCTTTCGACCTCCAATTCCTAACGTGGGACTTCTCCTGAGGCGCTGTAGCGGGAAAGGGCTTCATCTTGCGATGACGGGGGAGCCACGTGGTTTTTCTCGAGTTACGGCGGGATTCTCGAGTTACGACGGGGAATTCAGGCTGCCTCTTGTGTTGGCCCAGGCAAGTCCAATCTTCCATTCGAGTTGCGAAGGAAAGCTGGGGATTGCTCTCGAGTGACTGCAGGGCCAATAGACCTCATCTAGGCTTGTGTCCAGAAGCCAATGTTCCTCTCCAGGGGCGACAGGGATCTCGGGGTTGCATTCCAGACGCACCCGGGGAGACAGGCATTCATCTCGAGTGGAAGCAAAGAACCCCGCTCTGCTCTCGAGTCGCGACGGGTATCTCTTGGAGCTCACTGGGTGGACTCAAGGGAGTCAAGCCTCCTGAGGCGTTTGGAGAGAGGTCGCGAGATTGGTCTCTAGGCCATGCAGGAGACGAAGGCCCTCATCTCTCGATGACGGGGAATCTCGGGGTTGTTCTCGAGCGGCGGCCCCAGTGTGCGGTTTCTCACGAGGTACGACGGCGAGGTCAGTGAGCCTCTCGTGGGGCGCCAGGGAAGTCGGGTCTCCATGCGAGTGGCGAGGGGAGCGCGTCATTGCTCCCGAGCCATGGTAGGGGAATCTGGCCTCGAGACGTGTTGAAGAAGGTCTCTCGAGGTCTTTCTCGGGTTGAGGCAGGAAACCCTGGGTTCCCTCGACTTGTGCAGGTGACCTCAGGGGGCTTCTCATGGTGGCTCTGAGAAGCCAGGGAAACTGGAGGTGGGAGGGGCCTCTCGGGACTCCACTGGGTTTGGTGCATTGGAAGAGGGCCTCATCTCCAGTTGAGGCAGGAACCGCAGGGTACCTCTGATTTCAGACTCCGATCGCAGGGTCCCTGCAGACTGGGGACAGGAGAGTCAGGCCTCGTCTTGGGTTGAGGCATGGAACTCCGCTTGCCTCTCGAGATGTCCCCGGGGAGAGAGGCCACTTGTCGAGCTGTATTTGGAACCTGGGGTTTTTCCGAACGATGCACGGAAAAACTGCCCCTTCGTGTTGACTTCATTCACAGGGTGGAGTTCGGAGAGGTGTCCGGGCATCGGGTTCTTATCAAGAGGGGACCGGGAAATCGGGGTCCTACGGAATGTGGAACCACCCACGAGGCCACGTCTGGAATGTCTTCGTGAGACCGGCCTCATCCTGAGGTGCGACCGGAAGGTCGGGAACCCCTTCCAGACAAAGCAGGGGAGTCGACCCTCCTGTCCAGATCAGGAGGGGAGAAAGGGCTCAGAGGAGGGGTGCCGGAAAACCTCAGTGTTCCTCTCGAGGGAGACCGGGATTTCGGGGAACTTTGTGGGTCGCATCAAGGGTGCCAAGTGCCCTTTCGACCTCCAATTCCTAACGTGGGACTTCTCCTGAGGCGCTGTAGCGGGAAAGGGCTTCATCTTGCGATGACGGGGGAGCCACGTGGTTTTTCTCGAGTTACGGCGGGATTCTCGAGTTACGACGGGGAATTCAGGCTGCCTCTTGTGTTGGCCCAGGCAAGTCCAATCTTCCATTCGAGTTGCGAAGGAAAGCTGGGGATTGCTCTCGAGTGACTGCAGGGCCAATAGACCTCATCTAGGCTTGTGTCCAGAAGCCAATGTTCCTCTCCAGGGGCGACAGGGATCTCGGGGTTGCATTCCAGACGCACCCGGGGAGACAGGCATTCATCTCGAGTGGAAGCAAAGAACCCCGCTCTGCTCTCGAATCGCGACGGGTATCTCTTGGAGCTCACTGGGTGGACTCAAGGGAGTCAAGCCTCCTGAGGCGTTTGGAGAGAGGTCGCGAGATTGGTCTCTAGGCCATGCAGGAGACGAAGGCCCTCATCTCTCGATGACGGGGGATCTCGGGGTTGTTCTCGAGCGGCGGCCCCAGTGTGCGGTTTCTCACGAGGTACGACGGCGAGGTCAGTGAGCCTCTCGTGGGGCGCCAGGGAAGTCGGGTCTCCATGCGAGTGGCGAGGGGAGCGCGTCATTGCTCCCGAGCCATGGTAGGGGAATCTGGCCTCGAGACGTGTTGAAGAAGGTCTCTCGAGGTCTTTCTCGGGTTGAGGCAGGAAACCCTGGGTTCCCTCGACTTGTGCAGGTGACCTCAGGGGGCTTCTCATGGTGGCTCTGAGAAGCCAGGGAAACTGGAGGTGGGAGGGGCCTCTCGGGACTCCACTGGGTTTGGTGCATTGGAAGAGGGCCTCATCTCCAGTTGAGGCAGGAACCGCAGGGTACCTCTGATTTCAGACTCCGATCGCAGGGTCCCTGCAGACTGGGGACAGGAGAGTCAGGCCTCGTCTTGGGTTGAGGCATGGAACTCCGCTTGCCTCTCGAGATGTCCCCGGGGAGAGAGGCCACTTGTCGAGCTGTATTTGGAACCTGGGGTTTTTCCGAACGATGCACGGAAAAACTGCCCCTTCGTGTTGACTTCATTCACAGGGTGGAGTTCGGAGAGGTGTCCGGGCATCGGGTTCTTATCAAGAGGGGACCGGGAAATCGGGGTCCTACGGAATGTGGAACCACCCACGAGGCCACGTCTGGAATGTCTTCGTGAGACCGGCCTCATCCTGAGGTGCGACCGGAAGGTCGGGAACCCCTTCCAGACAAAGCAGGGGAGTCGACCCTCCTGTCCAGATCAGGAGGGGAGAAAGGGCTCAGAGGAGGGGTGCCGGAAAACCTCAGTGTTCCTCTCGAGGGAGACCGGGATTTCGGGGAACTTTGTGGGTCGCATCAAGGGTGCCAAGTGCCCTTTCGACCTCCAATTCCTAACGTGGGACTTCTCCTGAGGCGCTGTAGCGGGAAAGGGCTTCATCTTGCGATGACGGGGGAGCCACGTGGTTTTTCTCGAGTTACGGCGGGATTCTCGAGTTACGACGGGGAATTCAGGCTGCCTCTTGTGTTGGCCCAGGCAAGTCCAATCTTCCATTCGAGTTGCGAAGGAAAGCTGGGGATTGCTCTCGAGTGACTGCAGGGCCAATAGACCTCATCTAGGCTTGTGTCCAGAAGCCAATGTTCCTCTCCAGGGGCGACAGGGATCTCGGGGTTGCATTCCAGACGCACCCGGGGAGACAGGCATTCATCTCGAGTGGAAGCAAAGAACCCCGCTCTGCTCTCGAGTCGCGACGGGTATCTCTTGGAGCTCACTGGGTGGACTCAAGGGAGTCAAGCCTCCTGAGGCGTTTGGAGAGAGGTCGCGAGATTGGTCTCTAGGCCATGCAGGAGACGAAGGCCCTCATCTCTCGATGACGGGGGATCTCGGGGTTGTTCTCGAGCGGCGGCCCCAGTGTGCGGTTTCTCACGAGGTACGACGGCGAGGTCAGTGAGCCTCTCGTGGGGCGCCAGGGAAGTCGGGTCTCCATGCGAGTGGCGAGGGGAGCGCGTCATTGCTCCCGAGCCATGGTAGGGGAGGGATCTGGCCTCGGCTGTTGAAGGGTCTCTCGAGGTCTTTCGGGTAGGCGAAACCAGGAAACCCTGCTTGTTCAATGTTCATGGTGGCTCTCAAGAGGAATGGAGGTGGGAGGGCTCAGTGAGGAAACTCAGTGGTGCAAAGAGGCCTCATCTCATTCAGGCAGAAGGCAGGGAAAGAACGACAGGGTGAGACCAGGTTTCGGTGAACAAGGCCCGCACTTGGGTTTTCAGGTAGTCCGCATGCCTTCAGATGTGCCCGGAGGAGAAGGGGAAGGGGTCGAGTCTTGCAGAACCTGGCTTTCTTCCGAACGATCACGGAAAAAGCTTCGGTGATTTGCATCATCTTCTGGCCGGAGGGTGTTAACATTTAAGACCTTTTCTTCAGAAACCGGAAATTCTCTAAATGTGGAACCACAGGAGCCACGTCTGGAATGCTTCGTGAACCGGCATTCCTGAGAGCGAAGGTGTGGTGGGCTTCCAGACAAAGAAGGGACTCGAGGGTCCCAGGTCACAAACAGAAAGCTACTACTTAGACCAATTATATTAATCAATACCTCCAGGGACACAGCAGGTAAGGGATTTGGGAACTTTGTGGCAAACAATGGCCCAACAAGTGCCAAACCATTCACCTCCAATTTCTAATCAATCTTGTAACTACTCAAAAGAATCTGTGTTTAGACAGTTTAGAACATCTCCTGCCTCTCTCAGTTGGGAGGCTCTGAACAATCACATGTGGCGGAAAAACCTATTCAGGCAGGCTAGAGGATTTCCAGGAGTTTGTAGGAAACACTGTCACACCCAGGAATTCATTAACTGGAACAGAAGCCAATGTTCCTCTCCAGGGGCGAGGGATCTGGGGAGAGCCCCCGGGAGACAGAGCATTCAGGTGGAAGCACAAGCAGAAAGTAGGCAGACTCTGGTCTTGGGGGTATCTCTCGAGGCTTTCAGGGGGACTCGAGATTGGTCTCGCCATGCAGGAGACGAGGCCTCATTCTCGATGACGGGGGTCATCGGGGTTGTTCTCAGCGGCGGCCCCAGTGTGCGGTTTCTCAGAGGAGCGACGGCAGGTCCTGAGTGATGGGGCGTGGAAAGTCGGGTCTCCATGCGAGTGCGAGGGGCCGGCTCCCGAGCCATGGTAGGGGAATCTGGCCTCGAGACGTGTTGAAGAAGGTCTCTCGAGGTCTTTCTCGGGTTGAGGCAGGAAACCCTGGGTTCCCTCGACTTGTGCAGGTGACCTCAGGGGGCTTCTCATGGTGGCTCTGAGAAGCCAGGGAAACTGGAGGTGGGAGGGGCCTCTCGGGACTCCACTGGGTTTGGTGCATTGGAAGAGGGCCTCATCTCCAGTTGAGGCAGGAACCGCAGGGTACCTCTGATTTCAGACTCCGATCGCAGGGTCCCTGCAGACTGGGGACAGGAGAGTCAGGCCTCGTCTTGGGTTGAGGCATGGAACTCCGCTTGCCTCTCGAGATGTCCCCGGGGAGAGAGGCCACTTGTCGAGCTGTATTTGGAACCTGGGGTTTTTCCGAACGATGCACGGAAAAACTGCCCCTTCGTGTTGACTTCATTCACAGGGTGGAGTTCGGAGAGGTGTCCGGGCATCGGGTTCTTATCAAGAGGGGACCGGGAAATCGGGGTCCTACGGAATGTGGAACCACCCACGAGGCCACGTCTGGAATGTCTTCGTGAGACCGGCCTCATCCTGAGGTGCGACCGGAAGGTCGGGAACCCCTTCCAGACAAAGCAGGGGAGTCGACCCTCCTGTCCAGATCAGGAGGGGAGAAAGGCTCAGAGGAGGGGGTGCCGGAAAACCTCAGTGTTCCTCTCGAGGGAGACCGGGATTTCGGGGAACTTTGTGGGTCGCATCAAGGGTGCCAAGTGCCCTTTCGACCTCCAATTCCTAACGTGGGACTTCTCCTGAGGCGCTGTAGCGGGAAGGGCTTCATCTTGCGATGACGGGGGAGCCACGTGGTTTTTCTCGAGTTACGGCGGGATTCTCGAGTTACGACGGGGAATTCAGGCTGCCTCTTGTGTTGGCCCAGGCAAGTCCAATCTTCCATTCGAGTTGCGAAGGAAAGCTGGGGATTGCTCTCGAGTGACTGCAGGGCCAATAGACCTCATCTAGGCTTGTGTCCAGAAGCCAATGTTCCTCTCCAGGGGCGACAGGGATCTCGGGGTTGCATTCCAGACGCACCCGGGAGACAGGCATTCATCTCGAGTGGAAGCAAAGAACCCCGCTCTGCTCTCGAGTCGCGACGGGTATCTCTTGGAGCTCACTGGGTGGACTCAAGGGAGTCAAGCCTCCTGAGGCGTTTGGAGAGAGGTCGCGAGATTGGTCTCTAGGCCATGCAGGAGACGAAGGCCCTCATCTCTCGATGACGGGGGATCTCGGGGTTGTTCTCGAGCGGCGGCCCCAGTGTGCGGTTTCTCACGAGGTACGACGGCGAGGTCAGTGAGCCTCTCGTGGGGCGCCAGGGAAGTCGGGTCTCCATGCGAGTGGCGAGGGGAGCGCGTCATTGCTCCCGAGCCATGGTAGGGGAGGGCCCAGACCCGGCTGTTGAAGGGTCTCTCGAGGTCTTTCGGGTAGGCGAAACCAGGGTTCCCTGCTTGTTCAATGTTCATTCAGGCTCTGAAGAGTAATGGAGGTGGGAGGGCTCAGGGACTTCACTGTGGTGAAAGAGGCCTCATCTCCATTCAGGCAGAAGGCAGGAGAAAGAACGACATGGTGAGACCAGGTTTGGTGAACAAGGCCCGCCTTTCTTTTTCAAAGAAGTTTTTTGCCTCAGATGTCCCCGAGGAGAAGGGAAGGGGTCGAGTCTTGCAGAACCTGGCTTTCTTCCGAACGATGCACGGCAAAAGCTTCGGTGACTTGCATCATCTTCTGGCCGGAGGCCTGTTAACATTTTAAGACCTTTTCTTCAGAAAACCGGGGTTCTCTAAAGGTGGAACCACAGGAGCCACGTCTGGAATGCTTCGATGAACCGGCATTCCTGAGAGCAAAGGTGTGGTGGGCTATTCCAGAAAAGAAGGGACTCGAGGGTCCCAGGTCCAAACAGGAAAGCTAGAACTTAGAGGAAGGATATTAATCAATACCTCAGGGACCAGCAGGGAAGGGATTTGGGAACTTTGTGGCAAACAATGGCCCAACAAGTGCCCATTCACCTCCAATTTCTAATCAATCTTGTAACTACTCAAAAGAATCTGTGTTTAGACGGTTTAGAACATCTCCTGCCTCTCTCAGTTGGGAGGCTCTGAACAATCACATGTGGCAGGCAAAACCTATTCAGGCAGGCTAGAGGATTTCCAAGGAGTTTGAAGGTTAAACACTGTCACACCCAGGAATGCTCACTGGGCTGTAAGCCAATGTTTTCTCCAGGAGAGGGATCTCGGGGAGAGCCCCCGGGAGTCAGAGGTTTAGGTGCAAGCACAAGCAGAAAGAAGGCAGCTCTGCTCTCGGGGGTATCTCTTGGAGCTCACTGGGTGGACTCAAGGGAGTCCCGCCTTTGCGTTTGGAGAGCCTCCTTCCTCATGACCATGCATGGGCGGAGGCCCTCACTGGCTCCCAGCAGTGATCGAATTCTCAGCGGCGCTATTGCGGTTTCTGAAGGTGACGCGTGGAAAGTGAGCTCTCGCCATGCAATATGCACTCCATATGCGAGGGGCCGGCTCCCGAGCCATGGTAGGGAATCTGGCCTCGAGACGTGTTGAAGAAGGTCTCTCGAGGTCTTTCTCGGGTTGAGGCAGGAAACCCTGGGTTCCCTCGACTTGTGCAGGTGACCTCAGGGGGCTTCTCATGGTGGCTCTGAGAAGCCAGGGAAACTGGAGGTGGGAGGGGCCTCTCGGGACTCCACTGGGTTTGGTGCATTGGAAGAGGGCCTCATCTCCAGTTGAGGCAGGAACCGCAGGGTACCTCTGATTTCAGACTCCGATCGCAGGGTCCCTGCAGACTGGGGACAGGAGAGTCAGGCCTCGTCTTGGGTTGAGGCATGGAACTCCGCTTGCCTCTCGAGATGTCCCCGGGGAGAGAGGCCACTTGTCGAGCTGTATTTGGAACCTGGGGTTTTTCCGAACGATGCACGGAAAAACTGCCCCTTCGTGTTGACTTCATTCACAGGGTGGAGTTCGGAGAGGTGTCCGGGCATCGGGTTCTTATCAAGAGGGGACCGGGAAATCGGGGTCCTACGGAATGTGGAACCACCCACGAGGCCACGTCTGGAATGTCTTCGTGAGACCGGCCTCATCCTGAGGTGCGACCGGAAGGTCGGGAACCCCTTCCAGACAAAGCAGGGGAGTCGACCCTCCTGTCCAGATCAGGAGGGGAGAAAGGGCTCAGAGGAGGGGGTGCCGGAAAACCTCAGTGTTCCTCTCGAGGGAGACCGGGATTTCGGGGAACTTTGTGGGTCGCATCAAGGGTGCCAAGTGCCCTTTCGACCTCCAATTCCTAACGTGGGACTTCTCCTGAGGCGCTGTAGCGGGAAGGGCTTCATCTTGCGATGACGGGGGAGCCACGTGGTTTTTCTCGAGTTACGGCGGGATTCTCGAGTTACGACGGGGAATTCAGGCTGCCTCTTGTGTTGGCCCAGGCAAGTCCAATCTTCCATTCGAGTTGCGAAGGAAAGCTGGGGATTGCTCTCGAGTGACTGCAGGGCCAATAGACCTCATCTAGGCTTGTGTCCAGAAGCCAATGTTCCTCTCCAGGGGCGACAGGGATCTCGGGGTTGCATTCCAGACGCACCCGGGGAGACAGGCATTCATCTCGAGTGGAAGCAAAGAACCCCGCTCTGCTCTCGAGTCGCGACGGGTATCTCTTGGAGCTCACTGGGTGGACTCAAGGGAGTCAAGCCTCCTGAGGCGTTTGGAGAGAGGTCGCGAGATTGGTCTCTAGGCCATGCAGGAGACGAAGGCCCTCATCTCTCGATGACGGGGAATCTCGGGGTTGTTCTCGAGCGGCGGCCCCAGTGTGCGGTTTCTCACGAGGTACGACGGCGAGGTCAGTGAGCCTCTCGTGGGGCGCCAGGGAAGTCGGGTCTCCATGCGAGTGGCGAGGGGAGCGCGTCATTGCTCCCGAGCCATGGTAGGGGAATCTGGCCTCGAGACGTGTTGAAGAAGGTCTCTCGAGGTCTTTCTCGGGTTGAGGCAGGAAACCCTGGGTTCCCTCGACTTGTGCAGGTGACCTCAGGGGGCTTCTCATGGTGGCTCTGAGAAGCCAGGGAAACTGGAGGTGGGAGGGGCCTCTCGGGACTCCACTGGGTTTGGTGCATTGGAAGAGGGCCTCATCTCCAGTTGAGGCAGGAACCGCAGGGTACCTCTGATTTCAGACTCCGATCGCAGGGTCCCTGCAGACTGGGGACAGGAGAGTCAGGCCTCGTCTTGGGTTGAGGCATGGAACTCCGCTTGCCTCTCGAGATGTCCCCGGGGAGAGAGGCCACTTGTCGAGCTGTATTTGGAACCTGGGGTTTTTCCGACGATGCACGGAAAAACTGCCCCTTCGTGTTGACTTCATTCACAGGGTGGAGTTCGGAGAGGTGTCCGGGCATCGGGTTCTTATCAAGAGGGGACCGGGAAATCGGGGTCCTACGGAATGTGGAACCACCCACGAGGCCACGTCTGGAATGTCTTCGTGAGACCGGCCTCATCCTGAGGTGCGACCGGAAGGTCGGGAACCCCTTCCAGACAAAGCAGGGGAGTCGACCCTCCTGTCCAGATCAGGAGGGGAGAAAGGCTCAGAGGAGGGGTGCCGGAAAACCTCAGTGTTCCTCTCGAGGGAGACCGGGATTTCGGGGAACTTTGTGGGTCGCATCAAGGGTGCCAAGTGCCCTTTCGACCTCCAATTCCTAACGTGGGACTTCTCCTGAGACGCTGTAGCGGGAAGGGCTTCATCTTGCGATGACGGGGGAGCCACGTGGTTTTTCTCGAGTTACGGCGGGATTCTCGAGTTACGACGGGGAATTCAGGATGCCTCTTGTGTTGGCCCAGGCAAGTCCAATCTTCCATTCGAGTTGCGAAGGAAAGCTGGGGATTGCTCTCGAGTGACTGCAGGGCCAATAGACCTCATCTAGGCTTGTGTCCAGAAGCCAATGTTCCTCTCCAGGGGCGACAGGGATCTCGGGGTTGCATTCCAGACGCACCCGGGGAGACAGGCATTCATCTCGAGTGGAAGCAAAGAACCCCGCTCTGCTCTCGAGTCGCGACGGGTATCTCTTGGAGCTCACTGGGTGGACTCAAGGGAGTCAAGCCTCCTGAGGCGTTTGGAGAGAGGTCGCGAGATTGGTCTCTAGGCCATGCAGGAGACGAAGGCCCTCATCTCTCGATGACGGGGGATCTCGGGGTTGTTCTCGAGCGGCGGCCCCAGTGTGCGGTTTCTCACGAGGTACGACGGCGAGGTCAGTGAGCCTCTCGTGGGGCGCCAGGGAAGTCGGGTCTCCATGCGAGTGGCGAGGGGAGCGCGTCATTGCTCCCGAGCCATGGTAGGGGAGGGGACGGCCCGGCTGATGAAGGGTCTCTCGAGGTCTTTCGGGTAGGCGAAACCAGGAAACCCTGCTTGTTCAATGTTGTTCAGGATCTCAGGGTAATGGAATGAGGAGGGCTCAGTGAGGAAACTCAGTGGTGCAAAGAGGCTCAATAATTCAGCCAGAAGGTAAGGAAAGAACGACAGGGTGAGACCAAGTTTCGGAGATCAGGCCCGCACTTTGGTTGAAAGTAGTTTTTACCTTAAGTTGTGCCTAGAGGATAAGGGGGAAGGGTCAGAGTCTTGCAGCAAACCTGGGTTTCTTCCGAACGATCACGGAAAAGCTTCGGTGACTTGCATCATCTTCTGGAGTTCGGAGGGTGTTAACATCGGGACCTTTTCTTCAGAAACCGAAATCTCTAAATGTGGAACCACACGAGGCCACGTCTGGAATGTCTTCGTGAACCGGCATTCCTGAGAGCAAAGGTGTGGAACCCTTCCAAGAAAAGGGCTCAAGGGTCCCAGGTACAAACAGGAAAGCTACTCTCAGAGGAGGGGGTTAATCAATACCTCCAGGGACACAGCAGGTAAGGGATTTGGAAACTTTGTGGCGCACAAGGGCCCCAAGTGCCCATTCACCTCCAATTTCTAATCAATCTTGTAACTACTCAAAAGAATCTGTGTTTAGACAGTTTAGAACATCTCCTGCCTCTCTCAGTTGGGAGGCTCTGAACAATCACATGTGGCGGAAAAACCTATTCAGGCAGGCTAGAGGATTTCCAAGGAGTTTGAAGGTTAAACACTGTCAGGGCCAGGAATTATCTAGGCTGGTCCAGAAGCCAATGTTCCTCTCCAGGGGCGACAGGGATCTGGGGGCAGAGACGCACCCGGGGAGACAGGCATTCATCTCGAGTGGAAGCAAAAGAAGGCAGCTCTGGTCTTGGGGGTATCTCTTGAGAGCTTCCTGGGGGACTCCTGAAGCTCAAGCCCGCCTTTGCGTATGCCGAGCCTCCTTCCTCATGACCATGCATGGGCGGAGTTCTCACTGGCTCCCAGCAGTGATAGGTTTCTCAGCGGCGCTATTGCAGATCTCAGATGATGCTGTGGAAAGTGCGGCACTCAATATGCAATATGCGAGTCCATATGCGATATGCCGGCTCCCGGCATGGTAGGGGAATCTGGCCTCGAGACGTGTTGAAGAAGGTCTCTCGAGGTCTTTCTCGGGTTGAGGCAGGAAACCCTGGGTTCCCTCGACTTGTGCAGGTGACCTCAGGGGGCTTCTCATGGTGGCTCTGAGAAGCCAGGGAAACTGGAGGTGGGAGGGGCCTCTCGGGACTCCACTGGGTTTGGTGCATTGGAAGAGGGCCTCATCTCCAGTTGAGGCAGGAACCGCAGGGTACCTCTGATTTCAGACTCCGATCGCAGGGTCCCTGCAGACTGGGGACAGGAGAGTCAGGCCTCGTCTTGGGTTGAGGCATGGAACTCCGCTTGCCTCTCGAGATGTCCCCGGGGAGAGAGGCCACTTGTCGAGCTGTATTTGGAACCTGGGGTTTTTCCGAACGATGCACGGAAAAACTGCCCCTTCGTGTTGACTTCATTCACAGGGTGGAGTTCGGAGAGGTGTCCGGGCATCGGGTTCTTATCAAGAGGGGACCGGGAAATCGGGGTCCTACGGAATGTGGAACCACCCACGAGGCCACGTCTGGAATGTCTTCGTGAGACCGGCCTCATCCTGAGGTGCGACCGGAAGGTCGGGAACCCCTTCCAGACAAAGCAGGGGAGTCGACCCTCCTGTCCAGATCAGGAGGGGAGAAAGGGCTCAGAGGAGGGGTGCCGGAAAACCTCAGTGTTCCTCTCGAGGGAGACCGGGATTTCGGGGAACTTTGTGGGTCGCATCAAGGGTGCCAAGTGCCCTTTCGACCTCCAATTCCTAACGTGGGACTTCTACTGAGGCGCTGTAGCGGGAAAGGGCTTCATCTTGCGATGACGGGGGAGCCACGTGGTTTTTCTCGAGTTACGGCGGGATTCTCGAGTTACGACGGGGAATTCAGGATGCCTCTTGTGTTGGCCCAGGCAAGTCCAATCTTCCATTCGAGTTGCGAAGGAAAGCTGGGGATTGCTCTCGAGTGACTGCAGGGCCAATAGACCTCATCTAGGCTTGTGTCCAGAAGCCAATGTTCCTCTCCAGGGGCGACAGGGATCTCGGGGTTGCATTCCAGACGCACCCGGGGAGACAGGCATTCATCTCGAGTGGAAGCAAAGAACCCCGCTCTGCTCTCGAATCGCGACGGGTATCTCTTGGAGCTCACTGGGTGGACTCAAGGGAGTCAAGCCTCCTGAGGCGTTTGGAGAGAGGTCGCGAGATTGGTCTCTAGGCCATGCAGGAGACGAAGGCCCTCATCTCTCGATGACGGGGGATCTCGGGGTTGTTCTCGAGCGGCGGCCCCAGTGTGCGGTTTCTCACGAGGTACGACGGCGAGGTCAGTGAGCCTCTCGTGGGGCGCCAGGGAAGTCGGGTCTCCATGCGAGTGGCGAGGGGAGCGCGTCATTGCTCCCGAGCCATGGTAGGGGAATCTGGCCTCGAGACGTGTTGAAGAAGGTCTCTCGAGGTCTTTCTCGGGTTGAGGCAGGAAACCCTGGGTTCCCTCGACTTGTGCAGGTGACCTCAGGGGGCTTCTCATGGTGGCTCTGAGAAGCCAGGGAAACTGGAGGTGGGAGGGGCCTCTCGGGACTCCACTGGGTTTGGTGCATTGGAAGAGGGCCTCATCTCCAGTTGAGGCAGGAACCGCAGGGTACCTCTGATTTCAGACTCCGATCGCAGGGTCCCTGCAGACTGGGGACAGGAGAGTCAGGCCTCGTCTTGGGTTGAGGCATGGAACTCCGCTTGCCTCTCGAGATGTCCCCGGGGAGAGAGGCCGCTTGTCGAGCTGTATTTGGAACCTGGGGTTTTTCCGAACGATGCACGGAAAAACTGCCCCTTCGTGTTGACTTCATTCACAGGGTGGAGTTCGGAGAGGTGTCCGGGCATCGGGTTCTTATCAAGAGGGGACCGGGAAATCGGGGTCCTACGGAATGTGGAACCACCCACGAGGCCACGTCTGGAATGTCTTCGTGAGACCGGCCTCATCCTGAGGTGCGACCGGAAGGTCGGGAACCCCTTCCAGACAAAGCAGGGGAGTCGACCCTCCTGTCCAGATCAGGAGGGGAGAAAGGGCTCAGAGGAGGGGGTGCCGGAAAACCTCAGTGTTCCTCTCGAGGGAGACCGGGATTTCGGGGAACTTTGTGGGTCGCATCAAGGGTGCCAAGTGCCCTTTCGACCTCCAATTCCTAACGTGGGACTTCTCCTGAGGCGCTGTAGCGGGAAAGGGCTTCATCTTGCGATGACGGGGGAGCCACGTGGTTTTTCTCGAGTTACGGCGGGATTCTCGAGTTACGACGGGGAATTCAGGCTGCCTCTTGTGTTGGCCCAGGCAAGTCCAATCTTCCATTCGAGTTGCGAAGGAAAGCTGGGGATTGCTCTCGAGTGACTGCAGGGCCAATAGACCTCATCTAGGCTTGTGTCCAGAAGCCAATGTTCCTCTCCAGGGGCGACAGGGATCTCGGGGTTGCATTCCAGACGCACCCGGGGAGACAGGCATTCATCTCGAGTGGAAGCAAAGAACCCCGCTCTGCTCTCGAGTCGCGACGGGTATCTCTTGGAGCTCACTGGGTGGACTCAAGGGAGTCAAGCCTCCTGAGGCGTTTGGAGAGAGGTCGCGAGATTGGTCTCTAGGCCATGCAGGAGACGAAGGCCCTCATCTCTCGATGACGGGGGAATCTCGGGGTTGTTCTCGAGCGGCGGCCCCAGTGTGCGGTTTCTCACGAGGTACGACGGCGAGGTCAGTGAGCCTCTCGTGGGGCGCCAGGGAAGTCGGGTCTCCATGCGAGTGGCGAGGGGAGCGCGTCATTGCTCCCGAGCCATGGTAGGGGAATCCCTGGCCTCGGCTGAAGAAGGGTCTCTCGAGGTCTTTCGGGTAGGCGAAACCCTGGAAACCCTGCTTGTGCAGGTTCAATGTTCATGGAGGCTCTGAGAAGAGGGAATGGAGGTGGGAGGGCTCTCGGGACTTCAGTGGTGAAAAGAGGGCCTCATCTTCAGGCAGAAGGCAGGAACCGCAGGAACGACATGATTGAGACCATCGCAGTTTCGGTGAACAAGGCCCGCACTTCGTTTTTTGAGGCAGGAGTTCCGCTGCCTCTCGAGATGTGCCCGGGGAGAGGGGAAGGGGTCGAGTCTTGCAGAACCTGGGTTTTTCCGAACGATGCACGGAAAAAGCCCCTTCGTGTTGACTTCATTTCAGGGTGGAGTTCGGAGAGGTGTCCGGACCTTTTCTTCAGAGGGGACCGGGGGTTCTCTACGGAATGTGGAACCACCCACGAGGCCACGTCTGGAATGTCTTCGTGAGACCGGCCTTCCTGAGAGCGACCGGAAGGTGGGCCCCTTCCAGAAAAGCAGGGGACTCGACCCTCCTGTCCAGATCAGGAGACAGAAAGGGCTCAGAGGAGGGGTGCCGGAAAACCTCAGGGTTCCTCTCAGGGAGAGGGATTTCGGGGAACTTTGTGGGTCGCATCAAGGGTGCCAAGTGCCCTTTCGACCTCCAATTCCTAACGTGGGACTTCTCCTGAGGCGCTGTAGCGGGAAAGGGCTTCATCTTGCGATGACGGGGGAGCCACGTGGTTTTTCTCGAGTTACGGCGGGATTCTCGAGTTACGACGGGGAATTCAGGCTGCCTCTTGTGTTGGCAGGCAAGTCCAATCTTCCATTCGAGTTGCGAAGGAAAGCATTGCTCTCGAGTGACTGCAGGGCCAATAGACCTCATCTAGGCTTGTGTCCAGAAGCCAATGTTCCTCTCCAGGGGCGACAGGGATCTCGGGGTTGCATTCCAGACGCACCCGGGGAGACAGGCATTCATCTCGAGTGGAAGCAAAGAACCCCGCTCTGCTCTCGAATCGCGACGGGTATCTCTTGGAGCTCACTGGGTGGACTCAAGGGAGTCAAGCCTCCTGAGGCGTTTGGAGAGAGGTCGCGAGATTGGTCTCTAGGCCATGCAGGAGACGAAGGCCCTCATCTCTCTGACGGGGGAATCTCGGGGTTGTTCTCGAGCGGCGGCCCCAGTGTGCGGTTTCTCACGAGGTACGACGGCGAGGTCAGTGAGCCTCTCGTGGGGCGCCAGGGAAGTCGGGTCTCCATGCGAGTGGCGAGGGGGCGCGTCATTGCTCCCGAGCCATGGTAGGGGAATCTGGCCTCGAGACGTGTTGAAGAAGGTCTCTCGAGGTCTTTCTCGGGTTGAGGCAGGAAACCCTGGGTTCCCTCGACTTGTGCAGGTGACCTCAGGGGGCTTCTCATGGTGGCTCTGAGAAGCCAGGGAAACTGGAGGTGGGAGGGGCCTCTCGGGACTCCACTGGGTTTGGTGCATTGGAAGAGGGCCTCATCTCCAGTTGAGGCAGGAACCGCAGGGTACCTCTGATTTCAGACTCCGATCGCAGGGTCCCTGCAGACTGGGGACAGGAGAGTCAGGCCTCGTCTTGGGTTGAGGCATGGAACTCCGCTTGCCTCTCGAGATGTCCCCGGGGAGAGAGGCCGCTTGTCGAGCTGTATTTGGAACCTGGGGTTTTTCCGAACGATGCACGGAAAAACTGCCCCTTCGTGTTGACTTCATTCACAGGGTGGAGTTCGGAGAGGTGTCCGGGCATCGGGTTCTTATCAAGAGGGGACCGGGAAATCGGGGTCCTACGGAATGTGGAACCACCCACGAGGCCACGTCTGGAATGTCTTCGTGAGACCGGCCTCATCCTGAGGTGCGACCGGAAGGTCGGGAACCCCTTCCAGACAAAGCAGGGGAGTCGACCCTCCTGTCCAGATCAGGAGGGGAGAAAGGGCTCAGAGGAGGGGTGCCGGAAAACCTCAGTGTTCCTCTCGAGGGAGACCGGGATTTCGGGGAACTTGGTGGGTCGCATCAAGGGTGCCAAGTGCCCTTTCGACCTCCAATTCCTAACGTGGGACTTCTCCTGAGGCGCTGTAGCGGGAAAGGGCTTCATCTTGCGATGACGGGGGAGCCACGTGGTTTTTCTCGAGTTACGGCGGGATTCTCGAGTTACGACGGGGAATTCAGGCTGCCTCTTGTGTTGGCCCAGGCAAGTCCAATCTTCCATTCGAGTTGCGAAGGAAAGCTGGGGATTGCTCTCGAGTGACTGCAGGGCCAATAGACCTCATCTAGGCTTGTGTCCAGAAGCCAATGTTCCTCTCCAGGGGCGACAGGGATCTCGGGGTTGCATTCCAGACGCACCCGGGGAGACAGGCATTCATCTCGAGTGGAAGCAAAGAACCCCGCTCTGCTCTCGAATCGCGACGGGTATCTCTTGGAGCTCACTGGGTGGACTCAAGGGAGTCAAGCCTCCTGAGGCGTCTGGAGAGAGGTCGCGAGATTGGTCTCTGGGCCATGCAGGAGACGAAGGCCCTCATCTCTCGATGACGGGGGATCTCGGGGTTGTTCTCGAGCGGCGGCCCCAGTGTGCGGTTTCTCACGAGGTGCGACGGCGAGGTCAGTGAGCCTCTCGTGGGGCGCCAGGGAAGTCGGGTCTCCATGCGAGTGGCGAGGGGAGCGCGTCATTGCTCCCGAGCCATGGTAGGGGAATCTGGCCTCGAGACGTGTTGAAGAAGGTCTCTCGAGGTCTTTCTCGGGTTGAGGCAGGAAACCCTGGGTTCCCTCGACTTGTGCAGGTGACCTCAGGGGGCTTCTCATGGTGGCTCTGAGAAGCCAGGGAAACTGGAGGTGGGAGGGGCCTCTCGGGACTCCACTGGGTTTGGTGCATTGGAAGAGGGCCTCATCTCCAGTTGAGGCAGGAACCGCAGGGTACCTCTGATTTCAGACTCCGATCGCAGGGTCCCTGCAGACTGGGGACAGGAGAGTCAGGCCTCGTCTTGGGTTGAGGCATGGAACTCCGCTTGCCTCTCGAGATGTCCCCGGGGAGAGAGGCCGCTTGTCGAGCTGTATTTGGAACCTGGGGTTTTTCCGAACGATGCACGGAAAAACTGCCCCTTCGTGTTGACTTCATTCACAGGGTGGAGTTCGGAGAGGTGTCCGGGCATCGGGTTCTTATCAAGAGGGGACCGGGAAATCGGGGTCCTACGGAATGTGGAACCACCCACGAGGCCACGTCTGGAATGTCTTCGTGAGACCGGCCTCATCCTGAGGTGCGACCGGAAGGTCGGGAACCCCTTCCAGACAAAGCAGGGGAGTCGACCCTCCTGTCCAGATCAGGAGGGGAGAAAGGGCTCAGAGGAGGGGGTGCCGGAAAACCTGGTGTTCCTCTCGAGGGAGACCGGGATTTCGGGGAACTTTGTGGGTCGCATCAAGGGTGCCAAGTGCCCTTTCGACCTCCAATTCCTAACGTGGGACTTCTCCTGAGGCGCTGTAGCGGGAAAGGGCTTCATCTTGCGATGACGGGGGAGCCACGTGGTTTTTCTCGAGTTACGGCGGGATTCTCGAGTTACGACGGGGAATTCAGGCTGCCTCTTGTGTTGGCCCAGGCAAGTCCAATCTTCCATTCGAGTTGCGAAGGAAAGCTGGGGATTGCTCTCGAGTGACTGCAGGGCCAATAGACCTCATCTAGGCTTGTGTCCAGAAGCCAATGTTCCTCTCCAGGGGCGACAGGGATCTCGGGGTTGCATTGCAGACGCACCCGGGGAGACAGGCATTCATCTCGAGTGGAAGCAAAGAACCCCGCTCTGCTCTCGAATCGCGACGGGTATCTCTTGGAGCTCACTGGGTGGACTCAAGGGAGTCAAGCCTCCTGAGGCGTTTGGAGAGAGGTCGCGAGATTGGTCTCTAGGCCATGCAGGAGACGAAGGCCCTCACCTCTCGATGACGGGGGAATCTCGGGGTTGTTCTCGAGCGGCGGCCCCAGTGTGCGGTTTCTCACGAGGTACGACGGCGAGGTCAGTGAGCCTCTCGTGGGGCGCCAGGGAAGTCGGGTCTCCATGCGAGTGGCGAGGGGAGCGCGTCATTGCTCCCGAGCCATGGTAGGGGAATCTGGCCTCGAGACGTGTTGAAGAAGGTCTCTCGAGGTCTTTCCCGGGTAGGCAGGAAACCCTGGGTTCCCTCGACTTGTGCAGGTGACCTCAGGGTTCTCATGGTGGCTCTGAGAAGCCAGGGAAACTGGAGGTGGGAGCCTCAGGGACTCCACTGGGTTTGGTGCATTGGAAGAGGGCCTCATCTCCAGTTGAGGCAGAACCGCAGGGTACCTCTGATTTCAGACTCCGATCGCAGGGTGCAGACTGGGGACAGGAGAGTCAGGCCTCGTCTTGGGTTGAGGCATGGAACTCCGCTTGCCTCTCGAGATGTCCCCGGGGAGAGGGGGCCGCTTGTCGAGTGTATTTGGAACCTGGGTTTTTTCCGAACGATGCACGGAAAACTGCCCCTTCGTGCTGACTTGCATTCACGGGTGGAGTTCGGAGGCCGGGCATCGGGTTTTAAGAGGGGACTTCGGGAAATCGGGGTCCTACGGAATGGGAACCACCCACGAGGCCACGTCTGGAATGTCTTCGTGAACCGGCATTCCTGAGAGCGAAGGAAGGTGGGCCCTTCCAGACAAAGCAGGGGACTCGAGGGTCCTGTCCAGACAGGAAAGGAGAAAGGGCTCAGAGGAGGGGGTTAATCAAAACCTCAGGGTTCCTCTCGAGGGAGACCGGGATTTCGGGGAACTTTGTGGGTCGCATCAAGGGTGCCAAGTGCCCTTTCACCTCCAATTCCTAATGGGACTTCTCCTGAGGCTGTACGGGAAAGGGCTTCATTTGCGATGACGGGGGAGCCACGTGGTTTTTCTCGAGTTACGGCGGGATTCTCGAGTTACACGTGGGAAAAACCTCTTCAGGCAGGCAAGTCCAATCTTCCATTCGAGTTGCGAAGGAAACACTGTCACAGCCAGGAATTATCTCATCTAGGCTTGTGTCCAGAAGCCAATGTTCCTCTCCAGGGGCGACAGGGATCTCGGGGAGAGCCCCCGGGGAGACAGGCATTCATCTCGAGTGGAAGCAAAAGAAGGCTGCTCTGGAATCGCGGGGTATCTCTTGGAGCTCACTGGGTGACTCAAGGGAGTCAAGCCTCCTGAGGCGTTTGGAGAGAGGTCCTTCCTCTAGGCCATGCAGGGCGGAGGCCCTCACTCTCTCGGCAGTGATCGGGGTTTCAGCGGCGGCCCCAGTGTGCGGTTTCTCACGAGGACGACGCGAGGTCAGTGAGCCTCTCGTGGGGCGCCAGGGAAGTCGGGTCTCCATGCGAGTGGCGAGGGGCCGGCTCCCGAGCCAGTAGGGGAATCTGGCCTCGAGACGTGTTGAAGAAGGTCTCTCGAGGTCTTTCCGGGTTGAGGCAGGAAACCCTGGGTTCCCTCGACTTGTGCAGGTGACCTCAGGGGGCTTCTCATGGTGGCTCTGAGAAGCCAGGGAAACTGGAGGTGGGAGGGGCCTCTCGGGACTCCACTGGGTTTGGTGCATTGGAAGAGGGCCTCATCTCCAGTTGAGGCAGGAACCGCAGGGTACCTCTGATTTCAGACTCCGATCGCAGGGTCCCTGCAGACTGGGGACAGGAGAGTCAGGCCTCGTCTTGGGTTGAGGCATGGAACTCCGCTTGCCTCTCGAGATGTCCCCGGGGAGAGAGGCCGCTTGTCGAGCTGTATTTGGAACCTGGGGTTTTTCCGAACGATGCACGGAAAAACTGCCCCTTCGTGTTGACTTCATTCACAGGGTGGAGTTCGGAGAGGTGTCCGGGCATCGGGTTCTTATCAAGAGGGGACCGGGAAATCGGGGTCCTACGGAATGTGGAACCACCCACGAGGCCACGTCTGGAATGTCTTCGTGAGACCGGCCTCATCCTGAGGTGCGACCGGAAGGTCGGGAACCCCTTCCAGACAAAGCAGGGGAGTCGACCCTCCTGTCCAGATCAGGAGGGGAGAAAGGGCTCAGAGGAGGGGTGCCGGAAAACCTCAGTGTTCCTCTCGAGGGAGACCGGGATTTCGGGGAACTTTGTGGGTCGCATCAAGGGTGCCAAGTGCCCTTTCGACCTCCAATTCCTAACGTGGGACTTCTCCTGAGGCGCTGTAGCGGGAAAGGGCTTCATCTTGCGATGACGGGGGAGCCACGTGGTTTTTCTCGAGTTACGGCGGGATTCTCGAGTTACGACGGGGAATTCAGGCTGCCTCTTGTGTTGGCCCAGGCAAGTCCAATCTTCCATTCGAGTTGCGAAGGAAAGCTGGGGATTGCTCTCGAGTGACTGCAGGGCCAATAGACCTCATCTAGGCTTGTGTCCAGAAGCCAATGTTCCTCTCCAGGGGCGACAGGGATCTCGGGGTTGCATTCCAGACGCACCCGGGGAGACAGGCATTCATCTCGAGTGGAAGCAAAGAACCCCGCTCTGCTCTCGAATCGCGACGGGTATCTCTTGGAGCTCACTGGGTGGACTCAAGGGAGTCAAGCCTCCTGAGGCGTTTGGAGAGAGGTCGCGAGATTGGTCTCTAGGCCATGCAGGAGACGAAGGCCCTCATCTCTCGATGACGGGGGATCTCGGGGTTGTTCTCGAGCGGCGGCCCCAGTGTGCGGTTTCTCACGAGGTACGACGGCGAGGTCAGTGAGCCTCTCGTGGGGCGCCAGGGAAGTCGGGTCTCCATGCGAGTGGCGAGGGGAGCGCGTCATTGCTCCCGAGCCATGGTAGGGGAATCTGGCCTCGAGACGTGTTGAAGAAGGTCTCTCGAGGTCTTTCTCGGGTTGAGGCAGGAAACCCTGGGTTCCCTCGACTTGTGCAGGTGACCTCAGGGGGCTTCTCATGGTGGCTCTGAGAAGCCAGGGAAACTGGAGGTGGGAGGGGCCTCTCGGGACTCCACTGGGTTTGGTGCATTGGAAGAGGGCCTCATCTCCAGTTGAGGCAGGAACCGCAGGGTACCTCTGATTTCAGACTCCGATCGCAGGGTCCCTGCAGACTGGGGACAGGAGAGTCAGGCCTCGTCTTGGGTTGAGGCATGGAACTCCGCTTGCCTCTCGAGATGTCCCCGGGGAGAGAGGCCGCTTGTCGAGCTGTATTTGGAACCTGGGGTTTTTCCGAACGATGCACGGAAAAACTGCCCCTTCGTGTTGACTTCATTCACAGGGTGGAGTTCGGAGAGGTGTCCGGGCATCGGGTTCTTATCAAGAGGGGACCGGGAAATCGGGGTCCTACGGAATGTGGAACCACCCACGAGGCCACGTCTGGAATGTCTTCGTGAGACCGGCCTCATCCTGAGGTGCGACCGGAAGGTCGGGAACCCCTTCCAGACAAAGCAGGGGAGTCGACCCTCCTGTCCAGATCAGGAGGGGAGAAGGGCTCAGAGGAGGGGTGCCGGAAAACCTCAGTGTTCCTCTCGAGGGAGACCGGGATTTCGGGGAACTTTGTGGGTCGCATCAAGGGTGCCAAGTGCCCTTTCGACCTCCAATTCCTAACGTGGGACTTCTCCTGAGGCGCTGTAGCGGGAAAGGGCTTCATCTTGCGATGACGGGGGAGCCACGTGGTTTTTCTCGAGTTACGGCGGGATTCTCGAGTTACGACGGGGAATTCAGGCTGCCTCTTGTGTTGGCCCAGGCAAGTCCAATCTTCCATTCGAGTTGCGAAGGAAAGCTGGGGATTGCTCTCGAGTGACTGCAGGGCCAATAGACCTCATCTAGGCTTGTGTCCAGAAGCCAATGTTCCTCTCCAGGGGCGACAGGGATCTCGGGGTTGCATTCCAGACGCACCCGGGGAGACAGGCATTCATCTCGAGTGGAAGCAAAGAACCCCGCTCTGCTCTCGAATCGCGACGGGTATCTCTTGGAGCTCACTGGGTGGACTCAAGGGAGTCAAGCCTCCTGAGGCGTTTGGAGAGAGGTCGCGAGATTGGTCTCTAGGCCATGCAGGAGACGAAGGCCCTCATCTCTCGATGACGGGGGATCTCGGGGTTGTTCTCGAGCGGCGGCCCCAAGTGTGCGGTTTCTCACGAGGTACGACGGCGAGGTCAGTGAGCCTCTCGTGGGGCGCCAGGGAAGTCGGGTCTCCATGCGAGTGGCGAGGGGAGCGCGTCATTGCTCCCGAGCCATGGTAGGGAATCTGGGACTCGAGACGTGGCTGAAGAAGGGTCTTCGAGGGAGGGCAGGGTGAGGCAGGAACCAGGCTGACTCAGGTGCAGGTTCATGGTGGCTCTGAGAAGAGGGAATGGAGGTGAGGAGGGGCTCAGTGAGGAAACTCAGTGGGAAAGAGGCTCAATCATTCAGGCAGAAGGCAGGAAAGAAAGGGACAGGGTGAGACCAGTTTCGGTGAACAAGGCCCTGCTTTTTCAGAGTAGGCCTTATCCTTGAGTTAGGCATAGAGGATAATGGGGAAGGGGTAGAGTCTTGCAGCAAACCTGGCTTTCTTCCGAACGATCACGGAAAAAGCTTCGGTGACTTGCATCATCTTCTGGAGTCTGAGCCTGTTAACATTTCAGACCTGTTCTTCAGAGGACCGAAATTTCCTCGGAAGGTGGAACCACAGGAGCCACCCTCTGGAAAAAGCTTAGACCGAGTTGCATTCCTGAGAGCAAGGTGAGGTGGGCCCTTCCAGACAAAGCAACTCAAGGGTCCCAGGTTCCAGACAGGAAAGAAAGGGCCAGAAGAGGTTAATCAATACCTCAGGGTTCCTCCGAGGGAAGGGGATTTCGGGAACTTTGTGGCGCATCAAGGGTGCCAAGTGCCCTTTCGACCTCCAATTCCTAATGGACTTGTGACTACGGGAAGGGCTTGTGTTGGACGGGGGAGAACATCTCCTGGTTCTCGAGTTGGGAGAGCTCTGGACAATCTCTTGTGGCCCAGGCAAAACCTATTCAGGCAGGCAAGAGGATTTCCAAAGGTTTGCAGGGCAAAGACTGTCACACCCAGGAATTCATCTAGGCTTGGTCAGAGCCAATGTTCCTCTCAGGGAGGGATCTCGGGGCAGAGCCCCACGCAAAGTCAGAGGCTTCATCTCGAGTGGAAGCAGAAGAAGGCCGCTCTGGTCTCGGGGGTATCTGCTCCTGGAGGACTTCCAGAGGGGTCTCCTGAAGCTCTGAGTCGCGCCATTGCGGAGACGAGGCCTCATTCTCGATGACGGGGGCATGGGGGAGTTCTCAGCGGCTCCCAGTGTGCGGTTTCTCAGTGGAGCGAGTCAGGTCCTGAGATGATGCGTGGAAAGTCGGGTCTCCATGCGAGTGGCGAGCGCGTCATTGCTCCCGAGCCAGGGGGAATCTGGCCTCGAGACGTGTTGAAGAAGGTCTCTCGAGGTCTTTCCCGGGTTGAGGCAGGAAACCCTGGGTTCCCTCGCCTTGTGCAGGTGACCTCAGCGGGCTTCTCATGGTGGCTCTGAGAAGCCAGGGAAACTGGAGGTGGGAGGGGCCTCTCGGGACTCCACTGGCTTTGGTGCATTGGAAGAGGGCCTCATCTCCAGTTGAGGCAGGAACCGCAGGGTACCTCTGATTTCAGACTCCGATCGCAGGGTCCCTGCAGACTGGGGACAGGAGAGTCGGGCCTCGTCTTGGGTTGAGGCATGGAACTCCGCTTGCCTCTCGAGATGTCCCCGGGGAGAGAGGCCACTTGTCGAGCCGTATTTGGAACCTGGGGTTTTTCCGAACGATGCACGGAAAAACTGCCCCTTCGTGTTGACTTCATTCACAGGGTGGAGTTCGGAGAGGTGTCCGGGCATCGGGTTCTTCTCAAGAGGGGACCGGGAAATCGGGGTCCTACGGAATGTGGAACCACCCACGAGGCCACGTCTGGAATGTCTTCGTGAGACCGGCCTCATCCTGAGGTGCGACCGGAAGGTCGGGAACCCCTTCCAGACAAAGCAGGGAGTCGACCCTCCTGTCCAGATCAGGAGGGGAGAAAGGGCTCAGAGGAGGGGGTGCCGGAAAACCTCAGTGTTCCTCTCGAGGGAGACCGGGATTTCGGGGAACTTTGTGGGTCGCATCAAGGGTGCCAAGTGCCCTTTCGACCTCCAATTCCTAACGTGGGACTTCTCCCGAGGCGCTGTAGCGGGAAGGGCTTCATCTTGCGATGACGGGGGAGCCACGTGGTTTTTCTCGAGTTACGGCGGGATTCTCGAGTTACGACGGGGAATTCAGGCTGCCTCTTGTGTTGGCCCAGGCAAGTCCAATCTTCCATTCGAGTTGCGAAGGAAAGCTGGGGATTGCTCTCGAGTGACTGCAGGGCCAATAGACCTCATCTAGGCTTGTGTCCAGAAGCCAATGTTCCTCTCCAGGGGCGACAGGGATCTCGGGGTTGCATTCCAGACGCACCCGGGGAGACAGGCATTCATCTCGAGTGGAAGCAAAGAACCCCGCTCTGCTCTCGAGTCGCGACGGGTATCTCTTGGAGCTCACTGGGTGGACTCAAGGGAGTCAAGCCTCCTGAGGCGTTTGGAGAGAGGTCGCGAGATTGGTCTCTAGGCCATGCAGGAGACGAAGGCCCTCATCTCTCGATGACGGGGGATCTCGGGGTTGTTCTCGAGCGGCGGCCCCAGTGTGCGGTTTCTCACGAGGTACGACGGCGAGGTCAGTGAGCCTCTCGTGGGGCGCCAGGGAAGTCGGGTCTCCATGCGAGTGGCGAGGGGAGCGCGTCATTGCTCCCGAGCCATGGTAGGGGAGGCCTCAGACCGGTTGAAGAAGGTCTTCGAGGAGACGGGTAGGCAGAAACCAGGGTTCCCTTGATGTGCATCAGGGTCTCAGAGTGGGGAATGAGGAAAGCTCAGTGAGGAAACTCAGTGGTGCAAAGAGGCTCATCTCATTCAGCCAGGAAGGTGAGAAAGAACGACAGGGTGAGACCTGATTTAGGTGAACAAGGCCCTCTTGGGTTTCAGGTAGTCTTTTACCTTAAGTTGTAGAGGATAATGGGGAAGGGGTCGAGTCTTGCAGAAACCTGGCTTTCTTCCTGAAACTTATCACATGCTTGGTGATTTGCATCATCTTCTGGCGGAGGCCGGTTAACATTTTAAGACCTTTTCTTCAGAAAACCCATTTTTCTCTAAGGTGGTTGGTCAGACACCCTCTGGAAGCTTAGATAAAGTTGCATTCCTACAGAGCAAAGGTGTGGTGGGCTTAACAAGAAGCAAGAAGTAACTCAAGGGTCCCAGGTTCCAAACAGGCTCCTCAGACAGGATTAATCAAAACTGCCAGGGACCACAGGTAAGGGATTTGGAACTTTGTGGCAACAAGGGTTTCCAGTGCCAAACCATTCACCTGCAATTTCTAATCAATCTTGTAACTCTCAAAAGGATTTGTGTTTAGACGGTTTAGAACATCGTGCCTCTCTCGAGTTGGGAGGCTCTGAACAATCTCATGTGGCCGGAAAGTCCTATTCAGGCAGGCTAGAGGATTGCAAGGAGTTTCTGGAGTTGCTCAGGTGCCAGGAATTATTCACTAGGCTGTGGCCAATGTTCCTCTCAGGGAGGGATCTCGGGGAGAGCCCCGGGGAGACAGGCATTCATCTGAAGTGCAAGCAGAAAGAAGGCAGCTCTGGTCTCGGGGGTATCTCTTGAGAGCTTCCAGGGGGACTCCTGAAGCTCAATCCCGCCTTTGCGTATGCCGAGCCTCCTTCCTCATGACGGGGGTCATGGGGGAGTTCTCACGGCTCCCCAGTGTGCGGTTTCTCAGTGGAGCGACGCAGGTCCTGAGAGTGATGCGTGGAAAGTGGGTCTCCATGCGAGTGGCGAGGGGCGCTCATTGCTGCGAGCTCATGGTAGGTAGGGAATCTGGCCTCGAGACGTGTTGAAGAAGGTCTCTCGAGGTCTTTCTCGGGTTGAGGCAGGAAACCCTGGGTTCCCTCGACTTGTGCAGGTGACCTCAGGGGGCTTCTCATGGTGGCTCTGAGAAGCCAGGGAAACTGGAGGTGGGAGGGGCCTCTCGGGACTCCACTGGGTTTGGTGCATTGGAAGAGGGCCTCATCTCCAGTTGAGGCAGGAACCGCAGGGTACCTCTGATTTCAGACTCCGATCGCAGGGTCCCTGCAGACTGGGGACAGGAGAGTCAGGCCTCGTCTTGGGTTGAGGCATGGAACTCCGCTTGCCTCTCGAGATGTCCCCGGGGAGAGAGGCCACTTGTCGAGCTGTATTTGGAACCTGGGGTTTTTCCGAACGATGCACGGAAAAACTGCCCCTTCGTGTTGACTTCATTCACAGGGTGGAGTTCGGAGAGGTGTCCGGGCATCGGGTTCTTATCAAGAGGGGACCGGGAAATCGGGGTCCTACGGAATGTGGAACCACCCACGAGGCCACGTCTGGAATGTCTTCGTGAGACCGGCCTCATCCTGAGGTGCGACCGGAAGGTCGGGAACCCCTTCCAGACAAAGCAGGGGAGTCGACCCTCCTGTCCAGATCAGGAGGGGAGAAAGGGCTCAGAGGAGGGGTGCCGGAAAACCTCAGTGTTCCTCTCGAGGGAGACCGGGATTTCGGGGAACTTTGTGGGTCGCATCAAGGGTGCCAAGTGCCCTTTCGACCTCCAATTCCTAACGTGGGACTTCTCCTGAGGCGCTGTAGCGGGAAAGGGCTTCATCTTGCGATGACGGGGGAGCCACGTGGTTTTTCTCGAGTTACGGCGGGATTCTCGAGTTACGACGGGGAATTCAGGCTGCCTCTTGTGTTGGCCCAGGCAAGTCCAATCTTCCATTCGAGTTGCGAAGGAAAGCTGGGGATTGCTCTCGAGTGACTGCAGGGCCAATAGACCTCATCTAGGCTTGTGTCCAGAAGCCAATGTTCCTCTCCAGGGGCGACAGGGATCTCGGGGTTGCATTCCAGACGCACCCGGGGAGACAGGCATTCATCTCGAGTGGAAGCAAAGAAGCCCGCTCTGCTCTCGAATCGCGACGGGTATCTCTTGGAGCTCACTGGGTGGACTCAAGGGAGTCAAGCCTCCTGAGGCGTTTGGAGAGAGGTCGCGAGATTGGTCTCTAGGCCATGCAGGAGACGAAGGCCCTCATCTCTCGATGACGGGGGATCTCGGGGTTGTTCTCGAGCGGCGGCCCCAGTGTGCGGTTTCTCACGAGGTACGACGGCGAGGTCAGTGAGCCTCTCGTGGGGCGCCAGGGAAGTCGGGTCTCCATGCGAGTGGCGAGGGGAGCGCGTCATTGCTCCCGAGCCATGGTAGGGGAATCTGGCCTCGAGACGTGTTGAAGAAGGTCTCTCGAGGTCTTTCTCGGGTTGAGGCAGGAAACCCTGGGTTCCCTCGACTTGTGCGGGTGACCTCGGGGGCTTCTCATGGTGGCTCTGAGAAGCCAGGGAAACTGGAGGTGGGAGGGGCCTCTCGGGACTCCACTGGGTTTGGTGCATTGGAAGAGGGCCTCATCTCCAGTTGAGGCAGGAACCGCAGGGTACCTCTGATTTCAGACTCCGATCGCAGGGTCCCTGCAGACTGGGGACAGGAGAGTCAGGCCTCGTCTTGGGTTGAGGCATGGAACTCCGCTTGCCTCTCGAGATGTCCCCGGGGAGAGAGGCCACTTGTCGAGCTGTATTTGGAACCTGGGGTTTTTCCGAACGATGCACGGAAAAACTGCCCCTTCGTGTTGACTTCATTCACAGGGTGGAGTTCGGAGAGGTGTCCGGGCATCGGGTTCTTATCAAGAGGGGACCGGGAAATCGGGGTCCTACGGGATGTGGAACCACCCACGAGGCCACGTCTGGAATGTCTTCGTGAGACCGGCCTCATCCTGAGGTGCGACCGGAAGGTCGGGAACCCCTTCCAGACAAAGCAGGGGAGTCGACCCTCCTGTCCAGATCAGGAGGGGAGAAAGGGCTCAGAGGAGGGGTGCCGGAAAACCTCAGTGTTCCTCTCGAGGGAGACCGGGATTTCGGGGAACTTTGTGGGTCGCATCAAGGGTGCCAAGTGCCCTTTCGACCTCCAATTCCTAACGTGGGACTTCTCCTGAGGCGCTGTAGCGGGAAAGGGCTTCATCTTGCGATGACGGGGGAGCCACGTGGTTTTTCTCGAGTTACGGCGGGATTCTCGAGTTACGACGGGGAATTCAGGCTGCCTCTTGTGTTGGCCCAGGCAAGTCCAATCTTCCATTCGAGTTGCGAAGGAAAGCTGGGGATTGCTCTCGAGTGACTGCAGGGCCAATAGACCTCATCTAGGCTTGTGTCCAGAAGCCAATGTTCCTCTCCAGGGGCGACAGGGATCTCGGGGTTGCATTCCAGACGCACCCGGGGAGACAGGCATTCATCTCGAGTGGAAGCAAAGAACCCCGCTCTGCTCTCGAATCGCGACGGGTATCTCTTGGAGCTCACTGGGTGGACTCAAGGGAGTCAAGCCTCCTGAGGCGTTTGGAGAGAGGTCGCGAGATTGGTCTCTAGGCCATGCAGGAGACGAAGGCCCTCATCTCTCGATGACGGGGGATCTCGGGGTTGTTCTCGAGCGGCGGCCCCAGTGTGCGGTTTCTCACGAGGTACGACGGCGAGGTCAGTGAGCCTCTCGTGGGGCGCCAGGGAAGTCGGGTCTCCATGCGAGTGGCGAGGGGAGCGCGTCATTGCTCCCGAGCCATGGTAGGGGAATCTGGCCTCGAGACGTGTTGAAGGGTCTCTCGAGGTCTTTCGGGTAGGCGGCAGGAAACCCTGCTTCCCTCGATGTGCAGGTGACCTCAGGGGGCTTGGAATGGTGGCTCAGTGAGGAAACTGGAGTGGGAAGAGCCTCTCGGGACTCCAGGCAGGAAGGTGAGAAAGAACGACAGGGTGAGACCAGTTTCAGTGATCAAGGCCCGCAGACTGGGGACAGGAGGAGGCCTCGTCCTTGGGTTGGCATGGAGGATGTGGGGGAAGGGGTCGAGTCTTGCAGAACCTGGGGTTTTTCCGAACGATGCACGGAAAAGCTTCGGTGACTTGCATTCACAGGTGGAGTTCGGAGGCCGGGGGTTTCGGACCTTTTCTTCAGAAAACGGGGTTCTCTAAAGGTGGTCAGGAGGCCACCCTGGAATGTCTTCGTGAACCGGCCTTCCTGAGAGCAAAGGTGTGACCCCTTCCAGACAGGAAAGCAGAACTCAAGGGTCCCAGGACAAACAGGAAACCTCCTTCCAGACAGGGATTAATCAAAACTCCAGGGACCATCAGGGAAGGGATTTGGGAACTTTGTGGCAAACAAGGGTGCCAAGTGCCCTTTCGACCTCCAATTTCTAATCATCTTGCGCTGACGGGAAAGTTGTGTTTAGACGGGGGAGAACATCTCCTGCCTCTCTCGAGTTGGGAATTCTGAACAATCACTTGTGGCCCAGGCAAGTCCAATTCTTCCAGGCGAGTTTCCAAGGAGTTGGGGATTGCTCTCGAGTGACTGCAGGGCCAATAGACCTCATCTAGGCTTGTGTCCAGAAGCCAATGTTCCTCTCCAGGGGCGACAGGGATCTCGGGGTTGCATTCCAGACGCACCCGGGGAGACAGGCATTCATCTCGAGTGGAAGCAAAGAACCCCGCTCTGCTCTCGCGGGGTATCTCTTGGAGCTCACTGGGTGGACTCAAGGGAGTCAAGCCTCCTGAGGCGTTTGGAGAGAGGTCCTTCCTCAGGCCATGCAGGAGACGAAGGCCCTCATCTCTCGATGACGGGGATCGGGGTTCTCGAGCGGCGGCCCCAGTGTGCGGTTTCTCACGAGGTGACGGCGAGGTCAGTGAGCCTCTCGTGGGGCGCCAGGGAAGTCGGGTCTCCATGCGAGTGGCGAGGGGCGCGGCTCCCGAGCCATGGTAGGGGAATCTGGCCTCGAGACGTGTTGAAGAAGGTCTCTCGAGGTCTTTCCGGGTTGAGGCAGGAAACCCTGGGTTCCCTCGACTTGTGCAGGTGACCTCAGGGGGCTTCTCATGGTGGCTCTGAGAAGCCAGGGAAACTGGAGGTGGGAGGGGCCTCTCGGGACTCCACTGGGTTTGGTGCATTGGAAGAGGGCCTCATCTCCAGTTGAGGCAGGAACCGCAGGGTACCTCTGATTTCAGACTCCGATCGCAGGGTCCCTGCAGACTGGGGACAGGAGAGTCAGGCCTCGTCTTGGGTTGAGGCATGGAACTCCGCTTGCCTCTCGAGATGTCCCCGGGGAGAGAGGCCACTTGTCGAGCTGTATTTGGAACCTGGGTTTTTTCCGAACGATGCACGGAAAAACTGCCCCTTCGTGTTGACTTCATTCACAGGGTGGAGTTCGGAGAGGTGTCCGGGCATCGGGTTCTTATCAAGAGGGGACCTGGAAATCGGGGTCCTACGGAATGTGGAACCACCCACGAGGCCACGTCTGGAATGTCTTCGTGAGACCGGCCTCATCCTGAGGTGCGACCGGAAGGTCGGGAACCCCTTCCAGACAAAGCAGGGGAGTCGACCCTCCTGTCCAGATCAGGAGGGGAGAAAGGGCTCAGAGGAGGGGTGCCGGAAAACCTCAGTGTTCCTCTCGAGGGAGACCGGGATTTCGGGGAACTTTGTGGGCCGCATCAAGGGTGCCAAGTGCCCTTTCGACCTCCAATTCCTAACGTGGGACTTCTCCTGAGGCGCTGTAGCGGGAAAGGGCTTCATCTTGCGATGACGGGGGAGCCACGTGGTTTTTCTCGAGTTACGGCGGGATTCTCGAGTTACTTCGGGGAATTCAGGCTGCCTCTTGTGTTGGCCCAGGCAAGTCCAATCTTCCATTCGAGTTGCGAAGGAAAGCTGGGGATTGCTCTCGAGTGACTGCAGGGCCAATAGACCTCATCTAGGCTTGTGTCCAGAAGCCAATGTTCCTCTCCAGGGGCGACAGGGATCTCGGGGTTGCATTCCAGACGCACCCGGGGAGACAGGCATTCATCTCGAGTGGAAGCAAAGAACCCCGCTCTGCTCTCGAATCGCGACGGGTATCTCTTGGAGCTCACTGGGTGGACTCAAGGGAGTCAAGCCTCCTGAGGCGTTTGGAGAGAGGTCGCGAGATTGGTCTCTAGGCCATGCAGGAGACGAAGGCCCTCATCTCTCGATGACGGGGGATCTCGGGGTTGTTCTCGAGCGGCGGCCCCAGTGTGCGGTTTCTCACGAGGTACGACGGCGAGGTCAGTGAGCCTCGCGTGGGGCGCCAGGGAAGTCGGGTCTCCATGCGAGTGGCGAGGGGAGCGCGTCATTGCTCCCGAGCCATGGTAGGGGAATCTGGCCTCAAGAGGTGTTGAAGAAGGTCTCTCGAGGTCTTTCTCGGGTTGAGGCAGGAAACCCTGGGTTCCCTCGACTTGTGCAGGTGACCTCAGGGGGCTTCTCATGGTGGCTCTGAGAAGCCAGGGAAACTGGAGGTGGGAGGGGCCTCTCGGGACTCCACTGGGCTTGGTGCATTGGAAGAGGGCCTCATCTCCAGTTGAGGCAGGAACCGCAGGGTACCTCTGATTTCAGACTCCGATCGCAGGGTCCCTGCAGACTGGGGACAGGAGAGTCAGGCCTCGTCTTGGGTTGAGGCATGGAACTCCGCTTGCCTCTCGAGATGTCCCCGGGGAGAGAGGCCACTTGTCGAGCTGTATTTGGAACCTGGGGTTTTTCCGAACGATGCACGGAAAACCTGCCCCTTCGTGTTGACTTCATTCACAGGGTGGAGTTCGGAGAGGTGTCCGGGCATCGGGTTCTTATCAAGAGGGGACCGGGAAATCGGGGTCCTACGGAATGTGGAACCACCCACGAGGCCACGTCTGGAATGTCTTCGTGAGACCTGCCTCATCCTGAGGTGCGACCGGAAGGTCGGGAACCCCTTCCAGACAAAGCAGGGGAGTCGACCCTCCTGTCCAGATCAGGAGGGGAGAAAGGGCTCAGAGGAGGGGGTGCCGGAAAACCTCAGTGTTCCTCTCGAGGGAGACCGGGATTTCGGGGAACTTTGTGGGTCGCATCAAGGGTGCCAAGTGCCCTTTCGACCTCCAATTCCTAACGTGGGACTTCTCCTGAGGCGCTGTAGCGGGAAAGGGCTTCATCTTGCGATGACGGGGGAGCCACGTGGTTTTTCTCGAGTTACGGCGGGATTCTCGAGTTACGACGGGGAATTCAGGCTGCCTCTTGTGTTGGCTCAGGCAAGTCCAATCTTCCATTCGAGTTGCGAAGGAAAGCTGGGGATTGCTCTCGAGTGACTGCAGGGCCAATAGACCTCATCTAGGCTTGTGTCCAGAAGCCAATGTTCCTCTCCAGGGGCGACAGGGATCTCGGGGTTGCATTCCAGACGCACCCGGGGAGACAGGCATTCATCTCGAGTGGAAGCAAAGAACCCCGCTCTGCTCTCGAATCGCGACGGGTATCTCTTGGAGCTCACTGGGTGGACTCAAGTGAGTCAAGCCTCCTGAGGCGTTTGGAGAGAGGCCGCGAGATTGGTCTCTAGGCCATGCAGGAGACGAAGGCCCTCATCTCTCGATGACGGGGGATCTCGGGGTTGTTCTCGAGCGGCGGCCCCAGTGTGCGGTTTCTCACGAGGTACGACGGCGAGGTCAGTGAGCCTCTCGTGGGGCGCCAGGGAAGTCGGGTCTCCATGCGAGTGGCGAGGGGAGCGCGTCATTGCTCCCGAGCCATGGTAGGGGAATCTGGCCTCGAGACGTGTTGAAGAAGGTCTCTCGAGGTCTTTCCCGGGTTGAGGCAGGAAACCCTGGGTTCCCTCGACTTGTGCAGGTTCAGGTGGCTCTGAAGAGGGAAACTGGAGGTGGGAGGGGCTCTCGGGACTCCACTGGGTTTGGGCTTGGAAGAATTCATCTCACAGGTGAGGCAGGAACCGCAGGGTACCTCTGATTTCAGACTCCGATCGCAGGCCCTGCAGACTGGGGACAGGAGAGTCAGGCCTCGTCCTTGGGTTGAGGCATGGAGGATAATGGGGGAGAGGGGTCGAGTCTTGCAGAACCTGGGGTTTTTCCGAACGATGCACGGAAAAAGCTTCGTGTTGACTTCATTCACAGGGTGGAGTTCGGAGAGGTGTCCGGGCATCGGGTTCTTATCAAGAGGGGACCGGGAAATCTCTACGGAATGTGGAACCACCCACGAGGCCACGTCTGGAATGTCTTCGTGAGACCGGCCTCATCCTGAGGTGCGACCGGAAGGTGGACCCCTTCCAGACAAAGCAGGGAGTCGACCCTCCTGTCCAGATCAGGAGGAAAGAAAGGGCTCAGAGGAGGGGCCGGAATCAAACCTCCAGTGAGCCTCAGGGAGGGATTTGGGAACTTTGTGGGTCGCATCAAGGGTGCCAAGTGCCCTTTCGACCTCCAATTCCTAACGTGGGACTTCTCCTGAGGCTTGTAGCGGGAAAGGGCTTCATCTTGCGATGACGGGGGAGCCACGTGGTTTTTCTCGAGTTACGGCGGGATTCTCGAGTTACGACGGGGAATTCAGGCCTCTTGTGTTGCCCAGGCAAGTCCAATCTTCCATTCGAGTTGCGAAGGAAAGCTGGCATTGCCAGGAATGACTGCAGGGCCTGTAGAGCTCATGTTGTGTCCAGGGAATGGGGAGAGGCCCCGGGGAGACAGGGATTCATTCCAAGCACAAGCAAAAGAAGGCCGCTCTGCTCTCGACGGGTATATCTCTTGGAGCTCACTGGGTGGACTCAAGGGAGTCAAGCCTCCTGAGGCGTTTGGAGAGAGGTCGCTTGGTCTCAGGCCATGCAGGAGACGAAGGCCCTCATCTCTCGATGACGGGGATCTCGGGGTTGTTCTCGAGCGGCGGCCCCAGTGTGCGGTTTCTCACGAGGTACGACGGCGAGGTCAGTGAGCCTCTCGTGGGGCGCCAGGGAAGTCGGGTCTCCATGCGAGTGGCGAGGGGCGCGGCTCCCGAGCCATGGTAGGGGAATCTGGCCTCGAGACGTGTTGAAGAAGGTCTCTCGAGGTCTTTCTCGGGTTGAGGCAGGAAACCCTGGGTTCCCTCGACTTGTGCAGGTGACCTCAGGGGGCTTCTCATGGTGGCTCTGAGAAGCCAGGGAAACTGGAGGTGGGAGGGGCCTCTCGGGACTCCACTGGGTTTGGTGCATTGGAAGAGGGCCTCATCTCCAGTTGAGGCAGGAACCGCAGGGTACCTCTGATTTCAGACTCCGATCGCAGGGTCCCTGCAGACTGGGGACAGGAGAGTCAGGCCTCGCCTTGGGTTGAGGCATGGAACTCCGCTTGCCTCTCGAGATGTCCCCGGGGAGAGAGGCCACTTGTCGAGCTGTATTTGGAACCTGGGGTTTTTCCGAACGATGCACGGAAAAACTGCCCCTTCGTGTTGACTTCATTCACAGGCTGGAGTTCGGAGAGGTGTCCGGGCATCGGGTTCTTATCAAGAGGGGACCGGGAAATCGGGGTCCTACGGAATGTGGAACCACCCACGAGGCCACGTCTGGAATGTCTTCGTGAGACCGGCCTCATCCTGAGGTGCGACCGGAAGGTCGGGAACCCCTTCCAGACAAAGCAGGGGAGTCGACCCTCCTGTCCAGACCAGGAGGGGAGAAAGGGCTCAGAGGAGGGGTGCCGGAAAACCTCAGTGTTCCTCTCGAGGGAGACCGGGATTTCGGGGAACTTTGTGGGTCGCATCAAGGCTGCCAAGTGCCCTTTCGACCTCCAACTCCTAACGTGGGACTTCTCCTGAGGCGCTGTAGCGGGAAAGGGCTTCATCTTGCGATGACGGGGGAGCCACGTGGTTTTTCTCGAGTTACGGCGGGATTCTCGAGTTACGACGGGGAATTCAGGCTGCCTCTTGTGTTGGCCCAGGCAAGTCCAATCTTCCATTCGAGCTGCGAAGGAAAGCTGGGGATTGCTCTCGAGTGACTGCAGGGCCAATAGACCTCATCTAGGCTTGTGGCCAGAAGCCAGTGTTCCTCTCCAGGGGCGACAGGGATCTCGGGGCTGCATTCCAGACGCACCCGGGGAGACAGGCATTCATCTCGAGTGGAAGCAAAGAACCCCGCTCTGCTCTCGAATCGCGACGGGTATCTCTTGGAGCTCACTGGGTGGACTCAATGGAGTCAAGCCTCCTGAGGCGTTTGGAGAGAGGTCGCGAGATTGGTCTCTAGGCCATGCAGGAGACGAAGGCCCTCATCTCTCGATGACGGGGGAATCTCGGGGTTGTTCTCGAGCGGCGGCCCCAGTGTGCGGTTTCTCACGAGGTACGACGGCGAGGTCAGTGAGCCTCTCGTGGGGCGCCAGGGAAGTCGGGTCTCCATGCGAGTGGCGAGGGGAGCGCGTCATTGCTCCCGAGCCATGGTAGGGGCATCTGGCCTCGAGACGTGTTGAAGCAGGTCTCTCGAGGTCTTTCTCGGGTTGAGGCAGGAAACCCTGGGTTCCCTCGACTTGTGCAGGTGACCTCAGGGGGCTTCTCATGGTGGCTCTGAGAAGCCAGGGAAACTGGAGGTGGGAGGGGCCTCTCGGGACTCCACTGGGTTTGGTGCATTGGAAGAGGGCCTCATCTCCAGTTGAGGCAGGAACCGCAGGGTACCTCTGATTTCAGACTCCGATCGCAGGGTCCCTGCAGACTGGGGACAGGAGAGTCAGGCCTCGTCTTGGGTTGAGGCATGGAACTCCGCTTGCCTCTCGAGATGTCCCCGTGGAGAGAGGCCACTTGTCGAGCTGTATTTGGAACCTGGGGTTTTTCCGAACGATGCACGGAAAAACTGCCCCTTCGTGTTGACTTCATTCACAGGGTGGAGTTCGGAGAGGTGTCCGGGCATCGGGTTCTTATCAAGAGGGGACCGGGAAATCGGGGTCCTACGGAATGTGGAACCATCCACGAGGCCACGTCTGGAATATCTTCGTGAGACCGGCCTCATCATGAGGTGCGACCGGAAGGTCGGGAACCCCTTCCAGACAAAGCAGGGGAGTCGACCCTCCTGTCCAGATCAGGAGGGGAGAAAGGGCTCAGAGGAGGGGTGCCGGAAAACCTCAGTGTTCCTCTCGAGGGAGACCGGGATTTCGGGGAACTTTGTGGGTCGCATCAAGGGTGCCAAGTGCCCTTTCGACCTCCAATTCCTAACGTGGGACTTCTCCTGAGGCGCTGTAGCGGGAAAGGGCTTCATCTTGCGATGACGGGGGAGCCACGTGGTTTTTCTCGAGTTACGGCGGGATTCTCGAGTTACGACGGGGAATTCAGGCTGCCTCTTGTATTGGCCCAGGCAAGTCCAATCTTCCACTCGAGTTGCGAAGGAAAGCTGGGGATTGCTCTCGAGTGACTGCAGGGCCAATAAACCTCATCTAGGCTTGTGTCCAGAAGCCAATGTTCCTCTCCAGGGGCGACAGGGATCTCCGGGTTGCATTCCAGACGCACCCGGGGAGACAGGCATTCATCTCGAGTGGAAGCAAAGAACCCCGCTCTGCTCTCGAATCGCGACGGGTATCTCTTGGAGCTCACTGGGTGGACTCAAGGGAGTCAAGCCTCCTGAGGCGTTTGGAGAGAGGTCGCGAGATTGGTCTCTAGGCCATGCAGGAGACGAAGGCCCTCATCCCTCGATGACGGGGGAATCTCGGGGTTGTTCTCGAGCGGCGGCCCCAGTGTGCGGTTTCTCACGAGGTGCGACGGCGAGGTCAGTGAGCCTCTCGTGGGGCGCCAGGGAAGTCGGGTCTCCATGCGAGTGGCGAGGGGGCGCGTCATTGCTCCCGAGCCATGGTAGGGGAATCTGGCCTCGAGACGTGTTGAAGAAGGTCTCTCGAGGTCTTTCTCGGGTTGAGGCAGGAAACCCTGGGTTCCCTCGACTTGTGCAGGTGACCTCAGGGGGCTTCGCATGGTGGCTCTGAGAAGCCAGGGAAACTGGAGGTGGGAGGGGCCTCTCGGGACTCCACTGGGTTTGGTGCATTGGAAGAGGGCCTCATCTCCAGTTGAGGCAGGAACCGCAGGGTACCTCTGATTTCAGACTCCGATCGCAGGGTCCCTGCAGACTGGGGACAGGAGAGTCAGGCCTCGTCTTGGGTTGAGGCATGGAACTCCGCTTGCCTCTCGAGATGTCCCCGGGGAGAGAGGCCACTTGTCGAGCTGTATTTGGAACCTGGGGTTTTTCCGAACGATGCACGGAAAACCTGCCCCTTCGTGTTGACTTCATTCACAGGGTGGAGTTCGGAGAGGTGTCCGGGCATCGGGTTCTTATCAAGAGGGGACCTGGAAATCGGGGTCCTACGGAATGTGGAACCACCCACGAGGCCACGTCTGGAATGTCTTCGTGAGACCGGCCTCATCCTGAGGTGCGACCTGAAGGTCGGGAACCCCTTCCAGACAAAGCAGGGGAGTCGACCCTCCTGTCCAGATCAGGAGGGGAGAAAGGGCTCAGAGGAGGGGGTGCCGGAAAACCTCAGTGTTCCTCTCGAGGGAGACCGGGATTTCGGGGAACTTTGTGGGTCGCATCAAGGGTGCCAAGTGCCCTTTCGACCTCCAATTCCTAACGTGGGACTTCTCCTGAGGCGCTGTAGCGGGAAAGGGCTTCATCTCGCGATGACGGGGGAGCCACGTGGTTTTTCTCGAGTTACGGCGGGATTCTCGAGTTACGACGGGGAATTCAGGCTGCCTCTTGTGTTGGCCCAGGCAAGTCCAATCTTCCATTCGAGCTGCGAAGGAAAGCTGGGGATTGCTCTCGAGTAACTGCAGGGCCAATAGACCTCATCTAGGCTTGTGTCCAGAAGCCAATGTTCCTCTCCAGGGGCGACAGGGATCTCGGGGTTGCATTCCAGACGCACCCGGAGAGACAGGCATTCATCTCGAGTGGAAGCAAAGAACCCCGCTCTGCTCTCGAATCGCGACGGGTATCTCTTGGAGCTCACTGGGTGGACTCAAGGGAGTCAAGCCTCCTGAGGGGTTTGGAGAGAAGTCGAGAGACTGGTCTCTAGGCCATGCAGGAGACGAAGGCCCTCATCTCTTGATGACGGGGGAATCTCGGGGTTGTTCTCGAGCGGCGGCCCCAGTGTGCGGTTTCTCACGAGGTACGACGGCGAGGTCAGTGAGCCTCTCGTGGGGCGCCAGGGAAGTCGGGTCTCCATGCGAGTGGCGAGGGGAGCGCGTCATTGCTCCCGAGCCATGGTAGGGGAGGGCCTGGCCTCGGCGTGAAGAAGGTCTCTCGAGGTCTTTCCGGGTTGAGGCAGGAAACCCTGGGTTCCCTCGATGTGTGCAGGTTCTCATGGTGGCTCTGAGAAGAGGAAAGCTCAGTGAGGAAACTCAGTGGGAAGAGGCTCATGCATTCAGGCAGAAGGTCAAGAGACAGGAACCGCAGGTGAGACCAGTTTCAGAGATCAAGGCCCGCAGACTGGGGACAGGAGAGTCAGGCCTTGTGCCTTAAGATGTTGCCTCGAGGATGTGGGGGAAGGGTTGAGTGTTTGGCAAACCTGGGTTTTTCCGAACGATCACGGAAAAAGCTTCGGTGACTTGCATCACTTCTGGCAGGTGGCCGGGCAACATTTTAAGAGGGGACTTCAGAAAACCGGGGTTCTCGGAATGTGGAACCACACGAGGCCACGTCTGGAAAGCTTCGTGAACCGGCCTTCCTGAGAGCAAAGGTGGGCCCTTCCAGAAAAAGAGTAACTCTCTGTCCAGGTCAAACTTTAAAGGGAGGAAGGGGTCAATCAATCCTCAGGGTCCTCCAGGGGGGATTTGGAAACTTTGTGGCGCACAATGGTGCCAAGTGCCCTTTCACCTCCAATTTCTAATGAATCTTGTAACTACTCAAAGGGCTTGTCTTGAGACAGGGGAGAACATCTGGTTTTTCTCTCAGTTGGGAGGCTCTGAACAATCACATGTGGCCGGCAAAACCTATTCAGGCAGGCTAGAGGATTTCCAAAGAGTTTGCAGGTTAAACACTGTCACCCAGGAATTATCCACTGGTCCAGAAGCCAATGTTCCTCTCAGAAGGGAGGGGGAGAGCCCCAGCAAGTCAGAAGGTTCAGGTGAGTGAAGCAGAAAGAACCCCGCTCTGCTCTGGAAGGGGTATCTCTTGAGAGCTCCTGGGTGGACTCAAGGGAGTCAAGCCTCCTTTGGAGAGGAGAGATTCCTTCTCTGAGCCATGCATGGGCGGAGTTCCTCACTGGCTCTCCAGCGGCGGGTCAGCGGGTGTCAGATCCTCAAGGTACGACGGCGAGGTCAGTGAGGTCTCCATGCGCCAGGGAAGGGGGTCTCCATATGCCGGCCGGCTCCCAGCCAGTAGGGAATCTGGCCTCGAGACGTGTTGAAGAAGGTCTCTCGAGGTCTTTCTCGGGTTGAGGCAGGAAACCCTGGGTTCCCTCGACTTGTGCAGGTGACCTCAGGGGGCTTCTCATGGTGGCTCTGAGAAGCCAGGGAAACTGGAGGTGGGAGGGGCCTCTCGGGACTCCACTGGGTTTGGTGCATTGGAAGAGGGCCTCATCTCCAGTTGAGGCAGGAACCGCAGGGTACCTCTGATTTCAGACTCCGATCGCAGGGTCCCTGCAGACTGGGGACAGGAGAGTCAGGCCTCGTCTTGGGTTGAGGCATGGAACTCCGCTTGCCTCTCGAGATGTCCCCGGGGAGAGAGGCCACTTGTCGAGCTGTATTTGGAACCTGGGGTTTTTCCGAACGATGCACGGAAAAACTGCCCCTTCGTGTTGACTTCATTCACAGGGTGGAGTTCTGAGAGGTGTCCGGGCATCGGGTTCTTATCAAGAGGGGACCGGGAAATCGGGGTCCTACGGAATGTGGAACCACCCACGAGGCCACGTCTGGAATGTCTTCGTGAGACCGGCCTCATCCTGAGGTGCGACCGGAAGGTCGGGAACCCCTTCCAGACAAAGCAGGGGAGTCGACCCTCCTGTCCAGATCAGGAGGGGAGAAAGGGCTCAGAGGAGGGGGTGCCGGAAAACCTCAGTGTTCCTCTCCAGGGAGACCGGGATTTCGGGGAACTTTGTGGGTCGCATCAAGGGTGCCAAGTGCCCTTTCGACCTCCAATTCCTAACGTGGGACTTCTCCTGAGACGCTGTAGCGGGAAGGGCTTCATCTTGCGATGACGGGGGAGCCACGTGGTTTTTCTCGAGTTACGGCGGGATTCTTGAGTTACGACGGGGAATTCAGGCTGCCTCTTGTGTTGGCCCAGGCAAGTCCAATCTTCCATTCGAGTTGCGAAGGAAAGCTGGGGATTGCTCTCGAGTGACTGCAGGGCCAATAGACCTCATCTAGGCTTGTGTCCAGAAGCCAATGTTCCTCTCCAGGGGCGACAGGGATCTCGGGGTTGCATTCCAGACGCACCCGGGGAGACAGGCATTCATCTCGAGTGGAAGCAAAGAACCCCGCTCTGCTCTCGAGTCGCGACGGGTATCTCTTGGAGCTCACTGGGTGGACTCAAGGGAGTCAAGCCTCCTGAGGCGTTTGGAGAGAGGTCGCGAGATTGGTCTCTAGGCCATGCTGGAGACGAAGGCCCTCATCTCTCGATGACGGGGGAATCTCGGGGTTGTTCTCGAGCGGCGGCCCCAGTGTGCGGTTTCTCACGAGGTACGACGGCGAGGTCAGTGAGCCTCTCGTGGGGCGCCAGGGAAGTCGGGTCTCCATGCGAGTGGCGAGGGGCGCGTCATTGCTCCCGAGCCATGGTAGGGGCCTGGCCTCAGACGTGTTGAAGAAGGTCTCTCGAGGTCTTTCGGGTTGAGGCAGGAAACCCTGGGTTCCCTCGACTTGTGCAGGTTCATGAGGCTCTCAAGGGAATGGAGGTGGGAGGGCTCAGGAGAAACTGGGTGGTGAAAAGAGGCTCATCTCATTCAGGCAGAAGGCAGGAAAGAACGACAGGGTCAGACCAGTTTCAGACTGAACAAGGCCCTCACTTTACTGGGGACTGGAGAGTCAGGCCTCTCAGTTGTGCCCGGGAGAAGGGGAAGGGGTAGAGTCTTGGAACGAACCTGGGGTTTTTCCGAACGATCACGGAAAAAGCTTCGGTGACTTGCATTCACAGGTGGAGTTCGGAGAGGTGTCCGGGCATCGGGTTCTTATCTTCAGGGGACCGGAAATCGGTCCTAAATGTGGAACCACCCACGAGGCCACGTCTGGAATGTCTTCGTGAGACCGGCCTCATCCTGAGGTGCGAACGGAAGGTGGGAACCCTTCCAGACAAAGCAGGGAGTCGACCCTCCTGTCCAAACAGGAAAGCTACTCCTCAGAGGAGGGGGAAAAAACCTCAGTGTTCCTCTCGAGGGAGACCGGGATTTGGGAACTTTGTGGGTCGCATCAAGGGTGCGCAAAGTGCCCTTTCGACCTCCAATTCCTAACGTGGGACTTCTCCTGAGGCGGGAAAGGCTTCATCTTGCGAGACGGGGGAGCCACGTGGTTTTTCTCGAGTTGGGCGGGATCTCGAGTTCACTTGTGGCCCAGGCAAGTCCAATCTTCCATTCGAGCTGCGAAGGAAAGCTGGGGATTGCTCGAGTGACTGCAGGCCAATAGACCTCATCTAGGCTTGTGTCCAGAAGCCAATGTTCCTCTCCAGGGGCGACAGGGATCTCGGGGTTGCATTCCAGACACCCGGAGACAGGCATTCATCTCGAGTGGAAGCAAAGAACCCCGCTCTGCTCTCGGGACGGGTATCTCTTGGAGCTCACTGGGTGGACTCAAGAGAGTCAAGCCTCCTGAGGCGTTTGGAGAGAGGTCGCGAGATTGGTCTCCATCAGGACCCTCATCTCTCGATGGGGGAATCTCGTTGTTCTCGAGCGGCGGCCCCAGTGTGCGGTTTCTCACGAGGTACGACGGCGAGGTCAGTGAGCCTCTCGTGGGGCGCCAGGGAAGTCGGGTCTCCATAGTGGCGAGGGGCGCGGCTCCCGGCCATGGTAGGGGAATCTGGCCTCGAGACGTGTTGAAGAAGGTCTCTCGAGGTCTTTCTCGGGTTGAGGCAGGAAACCCTGGGTTCCCTCGACTTGTGCAGGTGACCTCAGGGGGCTTCTCATGGTGGCTCTGAGAAGCCAGGGAAACTGGAGGTGGGAGGGGCCTCTCGGGACTCCACTGGGTTTGGTGCATTGGAAGAGGGCCTCATCTCCAGGTGAGGCAGGAACCGCAGGGTACCTCTGATTTCAGACTCCGATCGCAGGGTCCCTGCAGACTGGGGACAGGAGAGTCAGGCCTCGTCTTGGGCTGAGGCATGGAACTCCGCTTGCCTCTCGAGATGTCCCCGGGGAGAGAGGCCACTTGTCGAGCTGTATTTGGAACCTGGGGTTTTTCCGAATGATGCACGGAAAAACTGCCCCTTCGTGCTGACTTCATTCACAGGGTGGAGTTTGGAGACGTGTCCGGGCATCGGGTCCTTATCAAGAGGGGACCGGGAAATCGGGGTCCTACGGAATGTGGAACCACCCACGAGGCCACGTCTGGAATGTCTTCGTGAGACCGGCCTCATCCTGAGGTGCGACCGGAAGGTCGGGAACCCCTTCCAGACAAAGCAGGGGAGTCGACCCTCCTGTCCAGATCAGGAGGGGAGAAAGGGCTCAGAGGAGGGGTGCCGGAAAACCTCAGTGTTCCCCTCGAGGGAGACCGGGATTTCGGGGAACTTTGTGGGTCGCATCAAGGGTGCCAAGTGCCCTTTCGACCTCCAATTCCTAACGTGGGACTTCTCCTGAGGCGCTGTAGCGGGAAAGGGCTTCATCTTGCGATGACGGGGGAGCCACGTGGTTTTTCTCGAGTTACGGCGGGATTCTCGAGTTACGACTGGGAATTCAGGCTGCCTCTTGTGTTGGCCCAGGCATGTCCAATCTTCCATTCGAGTTGCGAAGGAAAGCTGGGGATTGCTCTCGAGTGACTGCAGGGCCAATAGACCTCATCTAGGCTTGTGTCCAGAAGCCAATGTTCCTCTCCAGGGGCGACAGGGATCTCGGGGTTGCATTCCAGACGCACCCGGGGAGACAGGCATTCATCTCGAGTGGAAGCAAAGAACCCCGCTCTGCTCTCGAATCGCGACGGGTATCTCTTGGAGCTCACTGGGTGGACTCAAGGGAGTCAAGCCTCCTGAGGCGTTTGGAGAGAGGTCGCGAGATTGGTCTCCAGGCCATGCAGGAGACGAAGGCCCTCATCTCTCGATGACGGGGGATCTCGGGGTTGTTCTCGAGCGGCGGCCCCAGTGTGCGGTTTCTCACGAGGTACGACGGCGAGGTCAGTGAGCCTCTCGTGGGGCGCCAGGGAAGTCGGGTCTCCATGCGAGTGGCGAGGGGAGCGCGTCATTGCTCCCGAGCCATGGTAGGGGAATCTGGCCTCGAGACGTGCTGAAGAAGGTCTCTCGAGGTCTTTCTCGGGATGAGGCAGGAAACCCTGGGTTCCCTCGACTTGTGCAGGTGACCTCTGGGGGCTTCTCATGGTGGCTCTGAGAAGCCAGGGAAACTGGAGGTGGGAGGGGCCTCTCGGGACCCCACTGGGTTTGGTGCATTGGAAGAGGGCCTCATCTCCAGTTGAGGCAGGAACCGCAGGGTACCTCTGATTTCAGACTCCGATCGCAGGGTCCCTGCAGACTGGGGACAGGAGAGTCAGGCCTCGTCTTGGGTTGAGGCATGGAACTCCGCTTGCCTCTCGAGATGTCCCCGGGGAGAGAGGCCGCTTGTCCAGCTGTATTTGGAACCTGGGGTTTTTCCGAACGATGCACGGAAAAACTGCCCCTTCGTGTTGACTTCATTCACAGGGTGGAGTTCGGAGAGGTGTCCGGGCATCGGGTTCTTATCAAGAGGGGACCGGGAAATCGGGGTCCTACGGAATGTGGAACCACCCACGAGGCCACGTCTTGAATGTCTTCGTGAGACCGGCCTCATCCTGAGGTGCGACCGGAAGGTCGGGAACCCCTTCCAGACAAAGCAGGGGAGTCGACCCTCCCGTCCAGATCAGGAGGGGAGAAAGGGCTCAGAGGAGGGTGTGCCGGAAATCCTCAGTGTTCCTCTCGAGGGAGACCGGGATTTCGGGGAACTCTGTGGGTCGCATCAAGGGTGCCAAGTGCCCTTTCGACCTCCAATTCCTAACGTGGGACTTCTCCTGAGGCGCTGCAGCGGGAAAGGGCTTCATCTTGCGATGACGGGGGAGCCACGTGGTTTTTCTCGAGTTACGGCGGGATTCTCGAGTTACGACGGGGAATTCAGGCGGCCTCTTGGGTTGGCCCAGGCAAGTCCAATCTTCCATTCTCGCTGCGAAGGAAAGCTGGGGATTGCTCTCGAGTGACTGCAGGGCCAATCGACCTCATCTAGGCTTGTGTCCAGAAGCCAATGTTCCTCTCCAGGGGCGACAGGGATCTCGGGGTTGCATTCCAGACGCACCCGGGGAGACAGGCATTCATCTCGAGTGGAAGCAAAGAACCCCGCTCTGCTCTCGAATCGCGACGGGTATCTCTTGGAGCTCACTGGGTGGACTCAAGGGAGTCAAGCCTCCTGAGGCGTTTGGAGAGAGGTCGCGAGATTGGTCTCTAGGCCATGCAGGAGACGAAGGCCCTCATCTCTCGATGACGGGGGATCTCGGGGTTGTTCTCGAGCGGCGGCCCCAGTGTGCGGTTTCTCACGAGGTACGATGGCGAGGTCAGTGAGCCTCTCGTGGGGCGCCAGGGAAGTCGGGTCTCCATGCGAGTGGCGAGGGGAGCGCGTCATTGCTCCCGAGCCATGGTAGGGGAGGGCCTGAGACGTGTTGAAGAAGGGTCTCTCGAGGTCTTTCTGGTAGGCGAAGACCAGGAAACCCTGCTTGTTCAGGTTCATGGTGGCTCTGAGAAGCCAGGAATGGAGGTGGGAGGGCTCAGTGAGGAAACTCAGTGGTGAAAAGAGGCTCAATCTTCAGCCAGAAGGTGAGGCAGGAACCGCAGGGTGAGACCAGTTTCAGACTGATCAAGGCCCTGCACTTTGGGGACAGAGTAGGCCTCGTCCTTAAGTTATGCATGGAGGATAATGGGGAAGGGGGTCGAGTCTTGCAGAAACCTGGCTTTTTCCGAACGATGCACGGAAAAAGCCTCGGTGACTTGCATCATCTCTGACAGGAGGCCGGTCAACATTTTAAGACCTTTTCTTCAGAAAACGGGTTCTCTAAAGGTGGAACCACACGAGGCCACGTCTGGAATGTCTTAGACCGGCCTCATTCCTGAGAGCGAAGGTGGGTGGGCTTCCAGACAAAGAAGGGACTCGAGGGTCCAGATCAGGAACAGAAAAGGCTCCAGACCAAGGGGTGAATCAAACCTCAGGGACCTCCAGGGAGGGATTTGGGAACTTTGTGGCGCATCAAGGGTGCCAAGTGCCCTTTCGACCTCCAATCCCTAACGGGATCTTGTGACTAGCGGGAAAGGGCTTCATCTTGCGACGGGGGAGAACACTGGTGGTTCTCTCAGTTGGGAGATCTGAACAATCACATGTGGCCGGCAAGTCCAATTGTGGCAGGCAAGAGGATTTCCAAGGAGTTGGAAGGAAAGACTCTCAGGGCCAGGAACAGACCTCATCTGGTCCAGAAGCCAATGTTCCTCTCCAGAGGCGACAGGGATCTCGGGGTTCCAGACGCACCCGGGGAGACAGGCATTCATCTCGAGTGGAAGCAAAGAACCCCGCTCTGCTCTCGGGGGTATCTCTTGGAGCTCCTGGGTGGACTCAAGAAGTCAAGCCTCCTGAGGCGTTTGGAGAGAGGTCCTTCCTCATGACCATGCAGGGCGGAGGCCCTCATGGCTCCCAGCAGTGATGGGGTTCTCAGCGGCGGCCCCAGTGTGCGGTTTCTCAAGGTGACGCGAGGTCAGTGAGCCTCTCGTGGGCGCCAGGGAAGTCGGGTCTCCATTGCGAGGGGCCGGCTCCCGAGCCATGGTAGGGGCATCTGGCCTCGAGACGTGTTGAAGAGGGTCTCTCGAGGTCTTTCTCGGGTTGAGGCAGGAAACCCTGGGTTCCCTCGACTTGTGCAGGTGACCTCAGGGGGCTTCTCATGGTGGCTCTGAGAAGCCAGGGACACTGGAGGTGGGAGGGGCCTCTCGGGACTCCACTGGGTTTGGTGCATTGGAAGAGGGCCTCATCTCCAGTTGAGGCAGGAACCGTAGGGTACCTCTGATTTCAGACTCCGATCGCAGGGTCCCTGCAGACTGGGGACAGGAGAGTCAGGCCTCGTCTTGGGTTGAGGCATGGAACTCCGATTGCCTCTCGAGATGTCCCCGGGGAGAGAGGCCGCTTGTTGAGCTGTATTTGGAACCTGGGGTTTTTCCGAACGATGCACGGAAAAACTGCCCCTTCGTGTTGACTTCATTCACAGGGTGGAGTTCGGAGAGGTGTCCGGGCATCGGGTTCTTATCAAGAGGGGACCGGGAAATCGGGGTCCTACGGAATGTGGAACCACCCACGAGGCCACGTCTGGAATGTCTTCGTGAGACCGGCCTCATCCTGAGGTGCGACCGGAAGGTCGGGAACCCCTTCCAGACAAAGCAGGGGAGTCGAGCCTCCTGTCCAGATCAGGAGGGGAGAAAGGGCTCAGAGGAGGGGCTGCCGGAAAACCTCAGTGTTCCTCTCGAGGGAGACCGGGATTTCAGGGAACTTTGTGGGTCGCATCAAGGGTGCCAAGTGCCCTTTCGACCTCCAGTTCCTAACGTGGGACTTCTCCTGAGGCGCTGTCGCGGGAAAGGGCTTCATCTTACGATGACGGGGGAGCCACGTGGTTTTTCTCGAGTTACGGCTGGATTCTCGAGTTACGACGGGGAATTCAGGCTGCCTCTTCTGTTGGCCCAGGCAAGTCCAATCTTCCATTCGAGTTGCGAAGGAAAGCTGGGGATTGCTCTCGAGTGACTGCAGGGCCAATAGACCTCATCTAGGCTTGTGTCCAGAAGCCAATGTTCCTCTCCAGGGGCGACAGGGATCTCGGGGTTGCATTCCAGACGCACCCGGGAGACAGGCATTCATCTCGAGTGGAAGCAAAGAACCCCGCTCTGCTCTCGAGTCGCGACGGGCATCTCTTGGAGCTCACTGGGTGGACTCAAGGGAGTCAAGCCTCCTGAGGCGTCTGGAGAGAGGTCGCGAGATTGGTCTCTAGGCCACGCAGGAGACGAAGGCCCTCATCTCTCGATGACGGGGAATCACGGGGTTGTTCTCGAGCGGCGGCCCCAGTGTGCGGTTTCTCACGAGGTACGACGGCGAGGTCAGTGAGCCTCTCGTGGGGCGCCAGGGAAGTCGGGTCTCCATGCGAGTGGCGAGGGGAGCGCGTCATTGCTCCCGAGCCATGGTAGGGAATCTGGCCTCGAGACTGTTGAAGGGTCTCTCGAGGTCTTTCCGGGTAGGCAGGAAACCCTGGGTTCCCTCGAACTTCAGTTCTCATGGTGGCTCTGAGAAGCCAGGGAAACTGGAGGTGGGAGGGGCCTCCGGGACTCCACTGGGTTTGGTGCAAAGTCAGCCTCATCTCCAGTTGAGGCAGGAACTGCAGGGTACCTCTGATTTCAGACTCCGATCGCAGGCCCTGCAGACTGGGGACAGGAGAGTCAGGCCTCGTCTTGGGTTGAGGCATGGAGGATGTGGGGGAGAGAGGTCCAGTCTAGCTGTAAACCTGGGGTTTTTCCGAACGATGCACGGAAAAAGCCTTCGTGTTGACTTCATTCACAGGTGGAGTTCGGAGAGGTGTCCATCGGGAGGGGATCTTCAGAAAACCGGGGTCTCTGAATGTGGAACCACCCACGAGGCCACGTCTGGAATGTCTTCGTGAGACCGGCCTCATCCTGAGTGCGAAGGTGAGGTGGGCCCTTCCAGACAAAGCAGGGAGTCGACTGTCCAGATCAGGAGGGGAAAGGGCTCAGAGGAGGGGGTGCAGGAAACCTCAGTGTTCCTCTCAGGGAGACGGATTTGGGAACTTTGTGGCGCATCAAGGGTGCCAAGTGCCCTTTCGACCTCCAATTCCTAATGGGATCTTGTAACTACTGAAAGGGCTTCATCTTGCGACGGGGGAGCCACGTGGTTTTTCTCGAGTTACGGCGGGATTCTCGAGTTACACATGGGGGCCCTCTTGTGGCCCAGGCAAGTCCAATCTTCCATTCGAGTTGCGAAGGAAAGCATTGCTCTCAGCCAGGAATAGACCTCATCTAGGCTTGTGTCCAGAAGCCAATGTTCCTCTCCAGGGGCGACAGGGATCTCGGGGCATTCCAGACGCACCCGGGGAGACAGGCATTCATCTCGAGTGGAAGCAAAGAACCCCGCTCTGCTCTCGCGGGGTATCTCTTGGAGCTCACTGGGTGGACTCAAGGGAGTCAAGCCTCCTGAGGCGTTTGGAGAGAGGTCCTTCCTCAGGCCATGCAGGGACGAAGGCCCTCATCTCTCGGCGGGGATCGGGGTTCTCAGCGGCGGCCCCAGTGTGCGGTTTCTCACGAGGTACGACGGCGAGGTCAGTGAGCCTCTCGTGGGCGCCAGGGAAGTCGGGTCTCCATGCGAGTGGCGAGGGGCGCGGCTCCCGAGCCATGGTAGGGGAATCTGGCCTCGAGACGTGTTGAAGAAGGTCTCTCGAGGTCTTTCTCGGGTTGAGGCAGGAAACCCTGGGTTCCCTCGTCTTGTGCAGGTGACCTCAGGGGGCTTCTCATGGTGGCTCTAAGAAGCCAGGGAAACTGGAGGTGGGAGGGGCCTCTCGGGACTCCACTGGGTTTGGTGCATTGGAAGAGGGCCTCATCTCCAGCTGAGGCAGGAACCGCAGGGTACCTCTGATTTCAGACTCCGATCGCAGGGTCCCTGCAGACTGGGGACAGGAGAGTCGGGCCTCGTCTTGGGTTGAGGCATGGAACTCCGCTTGCCTCTCGAGATGTCCCCGGGGAGAGAGGCCGCTTGTCGAGCTGTATTTGGAACCTGGGGTTTTTCCGAACGATGCACGGAAAAACTGCCCCTTCGTGTTGACTTCATTCACAGGGTGGAGTTCGGAGAGGTGTCCGGGCATCGGGTTCTTATCAAGAGGGGACCGGGAAATCGGGGTCCTACGGAATGTGGAACCACCCACGAGGCCACGTCTGGAATGTCTTCGTGAGACCGGCCTCATCCTGAGGTGCGACCGGAAGGTCGGGAACCCCTTCCAGACAAAGCAGGGGAGTCGACCCTCCTGTCCAGATCAGGAGGGGAGAAAGGGCTCAGAGGAGGGGGTGCCGGAAAACCTCAGTGTTCCTCTCGAGGGAGACCGGGATTTCGGGGAACTTTGTGGGTCGCATCAAGGGTGCCAAGTGCCCTTTCGACCTCCAATTCCTAACGTGGGACTTCTCCTGAGGCGCTGTAGCGGGAAAGGGCTTCATCTTGCGATGACGGGGGAGCCACGTGGTTTTTCTCGAGTTACGGCGGGATTCTGGAGTTACGACGGGGAATTCAGGCTGCCTCTTGTGTTGGCCCAGGCAAGTCCAATCTTCCATTCGAGTTGCGAAGGAAAGCTGGGGATTGCTCTCGAGTGACTGCAGGGCCAATAGGCCTCATCTAGGCTTGTGTCCAGAAGCCAATGTTCCTCTCCAGGGGCGACAGGGATCTCGGGGTTGCATTCCAGACGCACCCGGGGAGACAGGCATTCATCTCGAGTGGAAGCAAAGAACCCCGCTCTGCTCTCGAATCGCCACGGGTATCTCTTGGAGCTCACTGGGTGGACTCAAGGGAGTCAAGCCTCCTGAGGCGTTTGGAGAGAGGTCGCGAGATTGGTCTCTAGGCCATGCAGGAGACGAAGGCCCTCATCTCTCGATGACGGGGGAATCTCGGGGTTGTTCTCGAGCGGCGGCCCCAGTGTGCGGTTTCTCACGAGGTACGACGGCGAGGTCAGTGAGCCTCTCGTGGGGCGCCAGGGAAGTCGGGTCTCCATGCGAGTGGCGAGGGGAGCGCGTCATTGCTCCCGAGCCATGGTAGGGGAATCTGGCCTCGAGACGTGTTGAAGAAGGTCTCTCGAGGTCTTTCTCGGGTTGAGGCAGGAAACCCTGGGTTCCCTCGACTTGTGCAGGTGACCTCAGGGGGCTTCTCATGGTGGCTCTGAGAAGCCAGGGAAACTGGAGGTGGGAGGGGCCTCTCGGGACTCCACTGGGTTTGGTGCATTGGAAGAGGGCCTCATCTCCAGTTGAGGCAGGAACCGCAGGGCACCTCTGATTTCAGACTCCGATCGCAGGGTCCCTGCAGACTGGGGACAGGAGAGTCAGGCCTCGTCTTGGGTTGAGGCATGGAACTCCGCTTGCCTCTCGAGATGTCCCCGGGGAGAGAGGCCGCTTGTCGAGCTGTATTTGGAACCTGGGGTTTTTCCGAACGATGCACGGAAAAACTGCCCCTTCGTGTTGACTTCATTCACAGGGTGGAGTTCGGAGAGGTGTCCGGGCATCGGGTTCTTATCAAGAGGGGACCGGGAAATCGGGGTCCTACGGAATGTGGAACCACCCACGAGGCCACGTCTGGAATGTCTTCGTGAGACCGGCCTCATCCTGAGGTGCGACCGGAAGGTGGGGAACCCCTTCCAGACAAAGCAGGGGAGTCGACCCTCCTGTCCAGATCAGGAGGGGAGAAAGGGCTCAGAGGAGGGGGTGCCGGAAAACCTCAGTGTTCCTCTCGAGGGAGACCGGGATTTCGGGGAACTTTGTGGGTCGCATCAAGGGTGCCAAGTGCCCTTTCGACCTCCAATTCCTAACGTGGGACTTCTCCTGAGACGCTGTAGCGGGAAGGGCTTCATCTTGCGATGACGGGGGAGCCACGTGGTTTTTCTCGAGTTACGGCGGGATTCTCGAGTTACGATGGGGAATTCAGGCTGCCTCTTGTGTTGGCCCAGGCAGGTCCAATCTTCCATTCGAGTTGCGAAGGAAAGCTGGGGATTGCTCTCGAGTGACTGCAGCGCCAATAGACCTCATCTAGGCTTGTGTCCAGAAGCCAATGTTCCTCTCCAGGGGCGACCGGGATGTCGGGGTTGCATTCCAGACGCACCCGGGGAGACAGGCATTCATCTCGAGTGGAAGCAAAGAACCCCGCTCTGCTCTCGAGTCGCGACGGGTATCTCTTGGAGCTCACTGGGTGGACTCAAGGGACTCCAGCCTCCTGAGGCGTTTGGAGAGAGGTCGCGAGATTGGTCGCTAGGCCATGCAGGAGACGAAGGCCCTCATCTCTCGATGACGGGGGAATCTCGGGGTTGTTCTCGAGCGGCGGCCCCAGTGTGCGGTTTCTCACGAGGTACGACGGCGAGGTCAGTGAGCCTCTCGTGGGGCGCCAGGGAAGTCGGGTCTCCATGCGAGTGGCGAGGGGAGCGCGTCATTGCTCCCGAGCCATGGTAGGGGACTGGCCTCGAGACGCGTTGAAGAAGGGTCTCTCGAGGTCTTTCCGGGTTGAGGCAGGAAACCCTGGCTTCCCTCGATGGTGTGCAGGAAGAAGGGAAATGGAGTGGGAGGGCTCAGTGAGGAAACTCAGTGGTGCAAAGAGGCTCATCTCATTCAGCCAGAAGGTGAGAAAGAACGACAGGGTGAGACCTCGTTTCGGTGAACAAGGCCTGCAGACTGGGGACAGGTAGGCCTTATGCCTCAGATGTGGGAGGAGAGGGGGAAGGGGTCGAGTCTTGCAGCAAACCTGGGGTTTTTCCGAACGATGCACGGAAAAGCTTCGGTGATTTGCATCATCTTCTGGCCCGGAGGCCGGTCATCACCTTTCTTCAGGGGACCGGGAAATGGGTCCTAAATGTGGAACCACAGGAGCCACGTCTGGAATGTCTTCGTGAGACCGGCCTTCCTGAGAGCGAAGGGTGGTGGGCCCCTTCCAGACAAAGCAGGAGCTCGAGGGTCCCAGGTCCAATCAGGAAAGGGACTCAGAGGAAGGGGTGAACCAAACCTCAGTTTCCTCTCGAGGGACGGGATTTCGGGGAACTTTGTGGGTCGCACAAGGGTGCCAAGTGCCAAACCTTTCGACCTCCAATTCCTAATGGGATCTTGTAACTACGGGAAAGAATTGTCTTGAGACGGGGGAGAGCACGTGGTTTTTCTCGAGTTGGGAGGCTCTGAACAATCACATGTGGCCCAGGCAAGTCCAATCTATTCAGGCGAGGCTAGGGGATTGCTCTCGGTGACTGCAGGAAAGACTCATCAGGCCCAGGAATGTCCTCAGAAGCCAATGTTCCTTCCAGAGGGACGGGGAGACATTCATTCGAGGAGGAGGCAAGCACAAGCAGAAAGAAGCCCGCTCTGCTCTCGGGGGTATCTCTTGGAGCTCACTGGGTGGACTCAAGGGAGTCAAGCCTCCTGAGGCGTTTGGAGAGCCTCATTCTCAAGGCCATGCAGGGACGAAGGCCCTCATCTGGCTCCCGGCAGTGGGGTTTTCTCAGCGGCGGCCCCAGTGTGCGGTTTCTCACGGTGACGGCGAGGTCAGTGAGCCTCTCGTGGGCGCCAGGGAAGTCGGGTCTCCATGCGAGTGGCGAGGGGCCGGCTCCCGAGCCATGGTAGGGGAATCTGGCCTCGAGACGTGTTGAAGAAGGTCTCTCGAGGTCTTTCCCGGGTTGAGGCAGGAAACCCTGGGTTCCCTCGGCTTGTGCAGGTGACCTCAGGGGGCTTCTCATGGTGGCTCTGAGAAGCCAGGGAAACTGGAGGTGGGAGGGGCCTCTCGGGACTCCACTGGGTTTGGTGCATTGGAAGAGGGCCTCATCTCCAGTTGAGGCAGGAACCGCAGGGTACCTCTGATTTCAGACTCCGATCGCAGGGTCCCTGCAGACTGGGGACAGGAGAGTCAGGCCTCGTCTTGGGTTGAGGCATGGAACTCCGCTTGCCTCTCGAGATGTCCCCGGGGAGAGAGGCCGCTTGTCGAGCTGTATTTGGAACCTGGGCTTTTTCCGAACGATGCACGGAAAAACTGCCCCTTCGTGTTGACTTCATTCACAGGGTGGAGTTCGGAGAGGTGTCCGGGCATCGGGTTCTTATCAAGAGGGGACCGAGAAATCGGGGTCCTACGGAATGTGGAACCACCCACGAGGCCACGTCTGGAATGTCTTCGTGAGACCGGCCTCATCCTGAGGTGCGACCGGAAGGTCGGGAACCCCTTCCAGACAAAGCAGGGGAGTCGACCCTCCTGTCCAGATCAGGAGGGGAGAAAGGGCTCAGAGGAGGGGGTGCCGGAAAACCTCAGTGTTCCTCTCGAGGGAGACCGGGATTTCGGGGAACTTTGTGGGTCGCATCAAGGGTGCCAAGTGCCCTTTCGACCTCCAATTCCTAACGTGGGACTTCTCCCGAGGCGCTGTAGCGGGAAAGGGCTTCATCTTGCGATGACGGGGGAGCCACGTGGTTTTTCTCGAGTTACGGCGGGATTCTCGAGTTGCGACGGGGAATTCAGGCTGCCTCTTGTGTTGGCCCAGGCAAGTCCAATCTTCCATTCGAGTTGCGAAGGAAAGCTGGGGATTGCTCTCGAGTGACTGCAGGGCCAATAGACCTCATCTAGGCTTGTGTCCAGAAGCCAATGTTCCTCTCCAGGGGCGACCGGGATCTCGGGGTTGCATTCCAGACGCACCCGGGGAGACAGGCATTCATCTCGAGTGGAAGCAAAGAACCCCGCTCTGCTCTCGAGTCGCGACGGGTATCTCTTGGAGCTCACTGGGTGGACTCAAGGGAGTCAAGCCTCCTGAGGCGTTTGGAGAGAGGTCGCGAGATTGGTCTCTAGGCCATGCAGGAGACGAAGGCCCTCATCTCTCGATGACGGGGAATCTCGGGGTTGTTCTCGAGCGGCGGCCCCAGTGTGCGGTTTCTCACGAGGTACGACGGCGAGGTCAGTGAGCCTCTCGTGGGGCGCCAGGGAAGTCGGGTCTCCATGCGAGTGGCGAGGGGAGCGCGTCATTGCTCCCGAGCCATGGTAGGGGAATCTGGCCTCGAGACGTGTTGAAGAAGGTCTCTCGAGGTCTTTCCGGGTTGAGGCAGGAAACCCTGGGTTCCCTCGCCTTTTGCAGGGGACCTCGGGGGCTTCTCATGGTGGCTCTGAGAAGCCAGGGCAACTGGAGGTGGGAGGGGCCCCTCGGGACTCCACTGGGTTTGGTGCATTGGAAGAGGGCCTCATCTCCAGTTGAGGCAGGAACCGCAGGGTACCTCTGATTTCAGACTCCGATCGCAGGGTCCCTGCAGACTGGGGACAGGAGAGTCAGGCCTCGTCTTGGGTGGAGGCATGGAACTCCGCTTGCCTCTCGAGATGTCCCCGGGGAGAGAGGCCGCTTGTCGAGCTGTATTTGGAACCTGGGGTTTTTCCGAACGATGCACGGAAAAACTGCCCCTTCGTGTTGACTTCATTCACAGGGTGGAGTTCGGAGAGGTGTCCGGGCATCGGGTTCTTATCAAGAGGGGACCGGGAAATCGGGGTCCTACGGAATGTGGAACCACCCACGAGGCCACGTCTGGAATGTCTTCGTGAGACCGGCCTCATCCTGAGGTGCGACCGGAAGGTCGGGAACCCCTTCCAGACAAAGCAGGGGAGTCGACCCTCCTGTCCAGATCAGGAGGGGAGAAAGGGCTCAGAGGAGGGGGTGCCGGAAAACCTCAGTGTTCCTCTCGAGGGAGACCGGGATTTCGGGGAACTTTGTGGGTCGCATCAAGGGTGCCAAGTGCCCTTTCGACCTCCAATTCCTAACGTGGGACTTCTCCTGAGGCGCTGTAGCGGGAAAGGGCTTCATCTTGCGATGACGGGGGAGCCACGTGGTTTTTCTCGAGTTACGGCGGGATTCTCGAGTTACGACGGGGAATTCAGGCTGCCTCTTGTGTTGGCCCAGGCAAGTCCAATCTTCCATTCGAGTTGCGAATGAAAGCTGGGGATTGCTCTCGAGTGACTGCAGGGCCAATAGACCTCATCTAGGCTTGTGTCCAGAAGCCAATGTTCCTCTCCAGGGGCGACAGGGATCTCGGGGTTGCATTCCAGACGCACCCGGGGAGACAGGCATTCATCTCGAGTGGAAGCAAAGAACCCCGCTCTGCTCTCGAATCGCGACGGGTATCTCTTGGAGCTCACTGGGTGGACTCAAGGGAGTCAAGCCTCCTGAGGCGTTTGGAGAGAGGTCGCGAGATTGGTCTCTAGGCCATGCAGGAGACGAAGGCCCTCATCTCTCGATGACGGGGGAATCTCGGGGTTGTTCTCGAGCGGCGGCCCCAGTGTGCGGTTTCTCACGAGGTACGACGGCGAGGTCAGTGAGCCTCTCGTGGGGCGCCAGGGAAGTCGGGTCTCCATGCGAGTGGCGAGGGGGAGCGCGTCACTGCTCCCGAGCCATGGTAGGGGAATCTGGCCCGTGTTGAAGAAGGTCTCTCGAGGTCTTTCGGGTTGAGGCAGGAAACCCAGGGTTCCCTCGACTTGAGGTGACCTCAGGGGGCTTCTCATGGTGGCTCTGAGAAGCCAGGGAATGGAGGTGGGAGGGGCCTCTCGGGACTCCACTGGGTTTGGTGCATTGGAAGAGGGCCTCATCTCCAGTTGAGGCAGGAACCGCAGGGTACCTCTGATATCAGACTCCGACCAGGGTCAGGAGACACAGGCCTCCTTGGGTTGAGGGAGTCTTGTGCCTTAAGATGTGCCTCGAGGAGAGAGGGAAGGAGCTGTATTTGGAACCTGGGGTTTTTCCGAACGATGCACGGAAAAACTGCCGTGTTGACTGCATTCACCGGGTGGAGTTCGGAGGCCGGATCGGGTTCTTAAGAGGGGACCGGGAAACCGGGGGTCTCTGAATGTGGAACCACCCACGAGGCCACGTCTGGAATGTCTTCGTGAGACCGGCCTTCCTGAGGTGCGACCGGAAGGTCGGGAACCCCTTCCAGACAAAGCAGGGGAGTCGACCCTCCTGTCCAGATCAGGAGGGGAGAAAGGGCTCAGAAGAGGGGGTGCCGGAAAACCTCAGTGTTCCTCTCGAGGGAGACCGGGATTTCGGGAACTTTGTGGGTCGCATCAAGGGTGCCAAGTGCCCTCTTCGACCTCCAATTCTAACGTGGGACTTCTAACTACGGAAAGGGCTGTGTTGAGACGGGGGAGCCACGTGGTTTTTCTCTGAGTTGGCGGGATCTGAACAATGCATGTGGCGGAAAAACCTCTTCAGGCAGGCAAGTCCATTTCCATTCGAGTTGCGAAGGAAAGACTGTCACACCCAGGAATGACCTCACTGTGTCCTGAAGCCAATGTTCCTCTCCAGGGGCGACAGGGATCTCGGGGCATTCCAGACGCACAGACAGGCATTCAGAGTGGAAGCAAAGCAGCTCCCGAGCTGCTCTGGAATGGGGTATCTCTTGAGAGCTCAGGTGGACTCAAGGGAGTCAAGCCTCCTGAGCGTTTGGAGAGAGTCGCGAGATTGGTCTCTGGCCATGCATGGGCGGAGTTCCTCGAGCGGCGGCCCCAGTGTGGGTTTCTCAGCGGCGCGACGGCAGTGCGTGAAGGACGACGCCAGGGAAGTCGGCCTCCATGCGAGTGGCGAGGGGGGCGCCATTGCTCGGCCGAGCCATGGTAGGGGAATCTGGCCTCGAGACGTGTTGAAGAAGGTCTCTCGAGGTCTTTCTCGGGTTGAGGCAGGAAACCCTGGGTTCCCTCGACTTGTGCAGGTGACCTCAGGGGCTTCTCATGGTGGCTCTGAGAAGCCAGGGAAACTGGAGGTGGGAGGGGCCTCTCGGGACTCCACTGGGTTTGGTGCATTGGAAGAGGGCCTCATCTCCAGGTGAGGCAGGAACCGCAGGGTACCTCTGATTTCAGACTCCGATCGCAGGGTCCCTGCAGACTGGGGACAGGAGAGTCAGGCCTCGTCTTGGGTTGAGGCATGGAACTCCGCTTGCCTCTCGAGATGTCCCCGGGGAGAGAGGCCACTTGTCGAGCTGTATTTGGAACCTGGGGTTTTTTCCGAACGATGCACGGAAAAAAACTGCCCCTTCGTGTTGACTGCATTCACGGGGTGGAGTTCGGAGAGGTGTCCGGGCATCGGGTTCTTATCAAGAGGGGACCGGGAAATCGGGGTCCTACGGAATGTGGAACCACCCACGAGGCCACGTCTGGAATGTCTTCGTGAGACCGGCCTCATCCTGAGGTGCGACCGGAAGGTCGGGAACCCCTTCCAGACAAAGCAGGGGAGTCGACCCTCCTGTCCAGATCAGGAGGGGAGAAAGGGCTCAGAGGAGGGGGTGCCGGAAAACCTCAGTGTTCCTCTCGAGGGAGACCGGGATTTCGGGGAACTTTGTGGGTCGCATCAAGGGTGCCAAGTGCCCTTTCGACCTCCAATTCCTAACGTGGGACTTCTCCTGAGGCGCTGTAGCGGGAAAGGGCTTCATCTTGCGACGACGGGGGAGCCACGTGGTTTTTCTCGAGTTACGGCGTGATACTCGAGTTACGACGGGGAATTCAGGCTGCCTCTTGTGTTGGCCCAGGCAAGTCCAATCTTCCATTCGAGTTGCGACGGAAAGCTGGGGATTGCTCTCGAGTGACTGCAGGGCCAATAGACCTCATCTAGGCTTGTGTCCAGAAGCCAATGTTCCTCTCCAGGGGCGACAGGGATCTCGGGGTTGCATTCCAGACGCACCCGGGGAGGCAGGCATTCATCTCGAGTGGAAGCAAAGAACCCCGCTCTGCTCTCGAGTCGCGACGGGTATCTCTTGGAGCTCACTGGGTGGACTCAAGGGAGTCAAGCCTCCTGAGGCGTTTGGAGAGAGGTCGAGAGTTTGGTCTCTAGGCCATGGAGGAGACGAAGGCCCTCATCTCTCGATGAGGGGGGAATCTCGGGGTTGTTCTCGAGCGGCGGCCCCAGTGTGCGGTTTCTCACGAGGTACGACGGCGAGGTCAGTGAGCCTCTCGTGGGGCGCCAGGGAAGTCGGGTCTCCATGCGAGTGGCGAGGGGGCGCGTCATTGCTCCCGAGCCATGGTAGGGGAGGAGGATTGCCCCGGAAGTCAGAGGTCTCTCGAGGTCTTTCGGGTAGGCAGAAACCAGGGACCCTCGACTTGTGCAGGTGACCTCAGGGGCTTCTCAAGGTGGCTCTGAGAAGCCAGGAAACTCAGGTGAGGGGCTCTCGGGAGGTGGAAAGAGGCTCATCTCCATTTGAGCCAGGAAAGTGCAGCAGGAACCGACAGGGTAGACCTCGTTTCGGTGATCAAGGCCCGCACTTGGGTTGACAAAGTAGGCCTTTGCCTTAAGGTGCCTGAGGAGAATGGGGAAGAGGTGGAGCTGTATTTGGAACCTGGGTTTTTCCGAACGATGCACGGAAAAAGCCCCTTCGTGTTGACTGCATTCACAGGTGGAGTTCGGAGGGTGTCCGGGCATTTTAAGACCTTATCCAGGAAACCGGGGTCCCTCGGAATGTGGAACCACCCACGAGGCCACGTCTGGAATGTCTTCGTGAGACCGGCCTCATCCTGAGTGCGAAGGTGGGGAACCCCTTCCAGACAAAGCAGGGAGTCGAGGGTCCCAGATCAGGAGGGCAGAAAGGGCTCAGAGGAGGGGGTGCCGGAAACCTCAGGGTTCCTCTCGGGGAGAGGGATTTCGGGAACTTTGTGGGTCGCACAAGGGTGCCAAGTGCCCATTCACCTGGGATTTTCCTGAGGCGTGTAACTTCTCAAAGGGCTTCATCTTAGACAGGGGAACCACGTGGTTCTCTCGAGTTGGGCGGGATTCTGAACAATCACTTGTGGGCCCAGGCAAGTCCAATCTATTCAGGCGAGGCTGGGATTTCCAAGGAGTCTGCAGGGCCAAACCTCACAGGCTTGTGTCCAGAAGCCAGGTTCCTCTCCAGGGGCAGGGAGAGGAGATCCCGGGAGTGGGGATTCAGGGGAAAGCACAAGCAGAAAGAAGGCCGCTCTGCTTTGGGGGTATCTCTGGAGCTTGGAGGGGACTCTGAGGCTAAGTCCGCCTTGCAGGAGACGAAGGCCTCATCTCTCGATGACGGGGGTCATCGGGGAGTTCTGCGGCGGCCCCAGTGTGCGGTTTCTCAGAGGTACGACGGCGAGGTCCTGAGTGATGGGGCGTGGGAAGTCGGGTCTCCATGCGAGTGGCGAGGGGAGCGCGTCATTGCTCCCGAGCCATGGTGAGGGGAATCTGGCCTCGAGACGTGTTGAAGAAGGTCTCTCGAGGTCTTTCCCGGGTTGAGGCAGGAAACCCTGGGTTCCCTCGACTTGTGCAGGTGACCTCAGGGGGCTTCTCATGGTGGCTCTGAGAAGCCAGGGAAACTGGAGGTGGGAGGGGCCTCTCGGGACTCCACTGGGTTTGGTGCATTGGAAGAGGGCCTCATCTCCAGTTGAGGCAGGAACCGCAGGGTACCTCTGATTTCAGACTCCGATCGCAGGGTCCCTGCAGACTGGGGACAGGAGCGTCAGGCCTCGTCTTGGGCTGAGGCATGGAACTCCGCTTGCCTCTCGAGATGTCCCCGGGGAGAGAGGCCGCTTGTCGAGCTGTATTTGGAACCTGGGGTTTTTCCGAACGATGCACGGAAAAACTGCCCCTTCGTGTTGACTGCATTCACAGGGTGGAGTTCGGAGAGGTGTCCGGGCATCGGGTTCTTATCAAGAGGGGACCGGGAAATCGGGGTCCTACGGAATGTGGAACCACCCACGAGGCCACGTCTGGAATGTCTTCGTGAGACCGGCCTCATCCTGAGGTGCGACCGGAAGGTCGGGAACCCCTTCCAGACAAAGCAGGGGAGTCGACCCTCCTGTCCAGATCAGGAGGGGAGAAAGGGCTCAGAGGAGGGGGTGCCGGAAAACCTCAGTGTTCCTCTCGAGGGAGACCGGGATTTCGGGGAACTTTGTGGGTCGCATCAAGGGTGCCAAGTGCCCTTTCGACCTCCAATTCCTAACGTGGGACTTCTCCCGAGGCGCTGTAGCGGGAAAGGGCTTCATCTTGCGATGACGGGGGAGCCACGTGGTTTTTCTCGAGTTACGGCGGGATTCTCGAGTTACGACGGGGAATTCAGGCTGCCTCTTGTGTTGGCCCAGGCAAGTCCAATCTTCCATTCGAGTTGCGATGGAAAGCTGGGGATTGCTCTCGAGTGACTGCAGGGCCAATAGACCTCATCTAGGCTTGTGTCCAGAAGCCAATGTTCCTCTCCAGGGGCGACAGGGATCTCGGGGTTGCATTCCAGACGCACCCGGGGAGACAGGCATTCATCTCGAGTGGAAGCAAAGAACCCCGCTCTGCTCTCGAATCGCGACGGGTATCTCTTGGAGCTCACTGGGTGGACTCAAGGGAGTCAAGCCTCCTGAGGCGTTTGGAGAGAGGTCGCGAGATTGGTCTCTAGGCCACGCAGGAGACGAAGGCCCTCATCTCTCGATGACGGGGGAATCTCGGGGTTGTTCTCGAGCGGCGGCCCCAGTGTGCGGTTTCTCACGAGGTACGACGGCGAGGTCAGTGAGCCTCTCGTGGGGCGCCAGGGAAGTCGGGTCTCCATGCGAGTGGCGAGGGGAGCGCGTCATTGCTCCCGAGCCATGGTAGGGGAATCTGGCCTCGAGACGTGTTGAAGAAGGTCTCTCGAGGTCTTTCCCGGGTTGAGGCAGGAAACCCTGGGTTCCCTCGACTTGTGCAGGTGACCTCAGGGGGCTTCTCATGGTGGCTCTGAGAAGCCAGGGAAACTGGAGGTGGGAGGGGCCTCTCGGGACTCCACTGGGTTTGGTGCATTGGAAGAGGGCCTCATCTCCAGTTGAGGCAGGAACCGCAGGGTACCTCTGATTTCAGACTCCGATCGCAGGGTCCCTGCAGACTGGGGACAGGAGAGTCAGGCCTCGTCTTGGGTTGAGGCATGGAACTCCGCTTGCCTCTCCAGATGTCCCCGGGGAGAGAGGCCGCTTGTCGAGCTGTATTTGGAACCTGGGGTTTTTCCGAACCATGCACGGAAAAACTGCCCCTTCGTGTTGACTTTTCACAGGGTGGAGTTCGGAGAGGTGTCCGGGCATCGGGTTCTTATCAAGAGGGGACCGGAAAATCGGGGTCCTACGGAATGTGGAACCACCCACGAGGCCACGTCTGGAATGTCTTCGTGAGACCGGCCTCATCCTGAGGTGCGACCGGAAGGTCGGGAACCCCTTCCAGACAAAGCAGGGGAGTCGAGCCTCCTGTCCAGATCAGGAGGGGAGAAAGGGCTCAGAGGAGGGGGTGCCGGAAAATCTCAGTGTTCCTCTCGAGGGAGACCGGGATTTCGGGGAACTTTGTGGGTCGCATCAAGGGTGCCAAGTGCCCTTTCGACCTCCAATTCCTAACGTGGGACTTCTCCCGAGGCGCTGTAGCGGGAAAGGGCTTCATCTTGCGATGACGGGGGAGCCACGTGGTTTTCCTCGAGTTACGGCGGGATTCTCGAGTTACGACGGGGAATTCAGGCTGCCCCTTGTGTTGGCCCAGGCAAGTCCAATCTTCCATTCGAGTTGCGAAGGAAAGCTGGGGATTGCTCTCGAGTGACTGCAGGGCCAATAGACCTCATCTAGGCTTGTGTCCAGAAGCCAATGTTCCTCTCCAGGGGCGACAAGGATCTCGGGGTTGCATTCCAGACGCACCCGGGGAGACAGGCATTCATCTCGAGTGGAAGCAAAGAACCCCGCTCTGCTCTCGAGTCGCGATGGGTATCTCTTGGAGCTCACTGGGTGGACTCAAGGGAGTCAAGCCTCCTGAGGCGTTTGGAGAGAGGTCGCGAGATTGGTCTCTAGGCCATGCAGGAGACGAAGGCCCTCATCTCTCGATGACGGGGGTCTCGGGGTTGTTCTCGAGCGGCGGCCCCAGTGTGCGGTTTCTCACGAGGTACGACGGCGAGGTCAGTGAGCCTCTCGTGGGGCGCCAGGGAAGTCGGGTCTCCATGCGAGTGGCGAGGGGAGCGCGTCATTGCTCCCGAGCCATGGTAGGGGAGGCCCTGGCCCGGCTGTTGAAGGGTCTCAGAGTCTTTCTAGGCGAAGAGGCAGAAACCCTGCTTCCCTCGATGTGACCTCAGGGTCTCATGGTGGCTAGAAGAGGAAAGCTCAGTGAGGGGCCTCAGGGTGCAAAGAGGCTGGTGCAATTCAGCCAGAGGTCAGAGCAGGAACGACATGGAGAGACCAGGATTTCGGCAGACAAGGCCGCACTTTGGTTGACAAAGTAGTTTTTAGGCCTTAACTCCTGCCTAGAGGATGTGGGGAAGGGGTCGAGTCTTGCAGGAAACCTGGGTTTCTTCCTGTTGACTTATTCACAGGGTGGAGCTTCGGTGACTTGCATCATCTTCCAAGTCCGGAGGCCTGTTAACATCCACGACCTTTTCTTCAGAGAACGGCCTCATCTCTGAAGGTGGAAGGTCAGGAGCCACCCTCCAGAAAAGCAGGGGATCGACCGGCCTTCCTACAGAGCAAAGGTGAGGAGGGCTAGAACAAGAAAAAGAAGGGAGTCGAGGGTCCCAGGTTTCAAACAGGAAAAGCTACTCTTAGACCAAGTGGTTAATCAATACCTCCAGGGACACTCCAGGAAGGGATTTGGAAACTTTGTGGCGCACAATGGCCCAACAAGTGGTTTTCCATTCACCAATGAATTCTCCTGATCATCTTGTAACTACTCAAAGAATCTGTGTTTGCACAGTTTAGAACATCTCCGGCCTCTCTCAGTTGGGAGGCTCTGAACAATCTCTTGTGGCCGGAAAAACCTATTCAGGCAGGCGAGAGGATTTCAAAGGGTTTGCAGGGCAAACACTGTCAGACCCAGGCATTCCAACTGGAACTGTAAGCCAACTCTTTTTCAGAGAGGCAGCGAGAGATCCGTTGATTCAGAGGCACCGGGAAAGCACAAGGAGAAAGTAGGCAGACTCTGGTCTCAGGGGTATATGCTGAGGCTCCTGAGGGGACTCTGAGATCGGTCCCGCCTTGCGTAGGGAGCCTCATTCTCGATGACGGGGGCAGGGGGAGTTCTCACGGCTCCCCAGTGTGGGTTTCTCAGCGGAGGCGAGGTGCAGTTCCTCTCGTGGGGCCAGGGAAGTCGGGTCTCCATGCGAGTGGAGGGATGCGCTCATTGCTCCCGAGCTCATGGTAGGGGAGGAATCTGGCCTCGAGACGTGTTGAAGAAGGTCTCTCGAGGTCTTTCTCGGGTTGAGGCAGGAAACCCTGGGTTCCCTCGACTTGTGCAGGTGACCTCAGGGGGCTTCTCATGGTGGCTCTGAGAAGCCAGGGAAACTGGAGGTGGGAGGGGCCTCTCGGGACTCCACTGGGTTTGGTGCATTGGAAGAGGGCCTCATCTCCAGTTGAGGCAGGAACCGCAGGGTACCTCTGATTTCAGACTCCGATCGCAGGGTCCCTGCAGACTGGGGACAGGAGAGTCAGGCCTCGTCTTGGGTTGAGGCATGGAACTCCGCTTGCCTCTCGAGATGTCCCCGGGGAGAGAGGCCACTTGTCGAGCTGTATTTGGAACCTGGGGTTTTTCCGAACGATGCACGGAAAAACTGCCCCTTCGTGTTGACTTCATTCACAGGGTGGAGTTCGGAGAGGTGTCCGGGCATCGGGTTCTTATCAAGAGGGGACCGGGAAATCGGGGTCCTACGGAATGTGGAACCACCCACGAGGCCACGTCTGGAATGTCTTCGTGAGACCGGCCTCATCCTGAGGTGCGACCGGGAACCCCTTCCAGACAAAGCAGGGGAGTCGACCCTCCTGTCCAGATCAGGAGGGGAGAAAGGGCTCAGAGGAGGGGGTGCCGGAAAACCTCAGTGTTCCTCTCGAGGGAGACCGGGATTTCGGGGAACTTTGTGGGTCGCATCAAGGGTGCCAAGTGCCCTTTCGACCTCCAATTCCTAACGTGGGACTTCTCCTGAGGCGCTGTAGCGGGAAAGGGCTTCATCTTGCGATGACGGGGGAGCCACGTGGTTTTTCTCGAGTTACGGCGGGATTCTCGAGTTACGACGGGGAATTCAGGCTGCCTCTTGTGTTGGCCCAGGCAAGTCCAATCTTCCATTCGAGTTGCGAAGGAAAGCTGGGGATTGCTCTCGAGTGACTGCAGGGCCAATAGACCTCATCTAGGCTTGTGTCCAGAAGCCAATGTTCCTCTCCAGGGGCGACAGGGATCTCGGGGTTGCATTCCAGACGCACCCGGGGAGACAGGCATTCATCTCGAGTGGAAGCAAAGAACCCCGCTCTGCTCTCGAGTCGCGACGGGTATCTCTTGGAGCTCACTGGGTGGACTCAAGGGAGTCAAGCCTCCTGAGGCGTTTGGAGAGAGGTCGCGAGATTGGTCTCTAGGCCATGCAGGAGACGAAGGCCCTCATCTCTCGATGACGGGGAATCTCGGGGTTGTTCTCGAGCGGCGGCCCCAGTGTGCGGTTTCTCACGAGGTACGACGGCGAGGTCAGTGAGCCTCTCGTGGGGCGCCAGGGAAGTCGGGTCTCCATGCGAGTGGCGAGGGGGAGCGTCATTGCTCCCGAGCCATGGTAGGGGAATCTGGCCTCGAGACGTGTTGAAGAAGGTCTCTCGAGGTCTTTCTAGGGAAGAGCAGGAAACCCTGCTTCCCTCGATGTTGTGCAGGTCTCAAGAGTTCTCATGAGGATGGCTCAGTGAGGAAACTCAGTGGAAGAGGCCTCAATCATTCAGCCAGAAGGTAAGGCAAGAAACATCAGTGAGGCCAACTGATTTCGGTGAACAGGCCCGCACTTTATTTTTTCAGAGTAGTTTTATACCTTAAGTTGTGCCTAGAGGAGAAGGGGAAGAGGTCGAGTCTTGCAGAAACTGGGGTTTTTCCGAGACTTATCACATGCAAACCTTCGGTGATTGCATCATCTTCTGGACGGGAGGCCGGGCATCTTTTAAGACCTTTTCTTCAGAAAACGGGGTTCTCTAAGGTGGAGGACAGAGACACCCGTCTGGAATGTCTTCGTGAGACCGGCCTCATCCTGAGAGCAAAGGTCTGGAACCCTTCCAGAAAAGCAGGGACTCGAGGATCCCAGGTCACAAACAGGAAAGGAGGGCTTGCACCAAACCTCAGTCAATCCTCTCCAGGGAGACCGGAGGTAAGGGATTTGGAAACATCAGGTTGCCAATGGCCCATCAAGTGCCCATTCACCTCCAATTTCTAACAATCTGTCTTCTCGAAAGGCGCTGTGTTTAGACAGTTTAGAACAGCCCTGGTTTTCTCGAGTTACGGCGGGATCTCGAACAATCACATGTGGCCGGAAAAACCTCTTCTGGCAGGCAAGAGGATTTCCAAAGAGTTGCGAGGTTAAACACTGTCACGCCCAGGAATTATTCACTGGTCCTGTAAGCCAATGTTCCTCTCCAGGGAGGGATCTCGGGGGAGAGCCCCCCGGGGAGACAGGTTTAGGTGAAAGCACAAGCAGAAAGAAGCAGCTCTGCTCTGGAGTCGGGGGTATCTCTTGGAGCTCACTGGGTGGACTCAAGGAGTCAAGCCTCCTGAGGCGTTTGCGAGATCCTTCCTCAGGACCATGCAGGGACGAAGGCCCTCACTGGCTCCCGGCAGGGATCGGGTTCTCAGCGGCGGCCCCAGTTGCGGTTTCTCACGAGATGACGCGAGGTCAGTGAGCCTCTCGTGGGCGCCAGGGAAGTCGGGTCTCCATGCGAGTGGCGAGGGGCCGGCTCCCGAGCCATGGTAGGGGAATCTGGCCTCGAGACGTGTTGAAGAAGGTCTCTCGAGGTCTTTCTCGGGTTGAGGCAGGAAACCCTGGGTTCCCTCGACTTGTGCAGGTGACCTCAGGGGGCTTCTCATGGTGGCTCTGAGAAGCCAGGGAAACTGGAGGTGGGAGGGGCCTCTCGGGACTCCACTGGGTTTGGTGCATTGGAAGAGGGCCTCATCTCCAGTTGAGGCAGGAACCGCAGGGTACCTCTGATTTCAGACTCCGATCGCAGGGTCCCTGCAGACTGGGGACAGGAGAGTCAGGCCTCGTCTTGGGTTGAGGCATGGAACTCCGCTTGCCTCTCGAGATGTCCCCGGGGAGAGAGGCCACTTGTCGAGCTGTATTTGGAACCTGGGGTTTTTCCGAACGATGCACGGAAAAACTGCCCCTTCGTGTTGACTTCATTCACAGGGTGGAGTTCGGAGAGGTGTCCGGGCATCGGGTTCTTATCAAGAGGGGACCGGGAAATCGGGGTCCTACGGAATGTGGAACCACCCACGAGGCCACGTCTGGAATGTCTTCGTGAGACCGGCCTCATCCTGAGGTGCGACCGGAAGGTCGGGAACCCCTTCCAGACAAAGCAGGGGAGTCGACCCTCCTGTCCAGATCAGGAGGGGAGAAAGGGCTCAGAGGAGGGGTGCCGGAAAACCTCAGTGTTCCTCTCGAGGGAGACCGGGATTTCGGGGAACTTTGTGGGTCGCATCAAGGGTGCCAAGTGCCCTTTCGACCTCCAATTCCTAACGTGGGACTTCTCCTGAGGCGCTGTAGCGGGAAAGGGCTTCATCTTGCGATGACGGGGGAGCCACGTGGTTTTTCTCGAGTTACGGCGGGATTCTCGAGTTACGACGGGGAATTCAGGCTGCCTCTTGTGTTGGCCCAGGCAAGTCCAATCTTCCATTCGAGTTGCGAAGGAAAGCTGGGGATTGCTCTCGAGTGACTGCAGGGCCAATAGACCTCATCTAGGCTTGTGTCCAGAAGCCAATGTTCCTCTCCAGGGGCGACAGGGATCTCGGGGTTGCATTCCAGACGCACCCGGGAGACAGGCATTCATCTCGAGTGGAAGCAAAGAACCCCGCTCTGCTCTCGAATCGCGACGGGTATCTCTTGGAGCTCACTGGGTGGACTCAAGGGAGTCAAGCCTCCTGAGGCGTTTGGAGAGAGGTCGCGAGATTGGTCTCTAGGCCATGCAGGAGACGAAGGCCCTCATCTCTCGATGACGGGGGAATCTCGGGGTTGTTCTCGAGCGGCGGCCCCAGTGTGCGGTTTCTCACGAGGTACGACGGCGAGGTCAGTGAGCCTCTCGTGGGGCGCCAGGGAAGTCGGGTCTCCATGCGAGTGGCGAGGGGAGCGCGTCATTGCTCCCGAGCCATGGTAGGGGAATCTGGCCTCGAGACGTGTTGAAGAAGGTCTCTCGAGGTCTTTCTCGGGTTGAGGCAGGAAACCCTGGGTTCCCTCGACTTGTGCAGGTGACCTCAGGGGGCTTCTCATGGTGGCTCTGAGAAGCCAGGGAAACTGGAGGTGGGAGGGGCCTCTCGGGACTCCACTGGGTTTGGTGCATTGGAAGAGGGCCTCATCTCCAGTTGAGGCAGGAACCGCAGGGTACCTCTGATTTCAGACTCCGATCGCAGGGTCCCTGCAGACTGGGGACAGGAGAGTCAGGCCTCGTCTTGGGTTGAGGCATGGAACTCCGCTTGCCTCTCGAGATGTCCCCGGGGAGAGAGGCCGCTTGTCGAGCTGTATTTGGAACCTGGGGTTTTTCCGAACGATGCACGGAAAAACTGCCCCTTCGTGTTGACTTCATTCACAGGGTGGAGTTCGGAGAGGTGTCCGGGCATCGGGTTCTTATCAAGAGGGGACCGGGAAATCGGGGTCCTACGGAATGTGGAACCACCCACGAGGCCACGTCTGGAATGTCTTCGTGAGACCGGCCTCATCCTGAGGTGCGACCGGAAGGTCGGGAACCCCTTCCAGACAAAGCAGGGGAGTCGACCCTCCTGTCCAGATCAGGAGGGGAGAAAGGGCTCAGAGGAGGGGTGCCGGAAAACCTCAGTGTTCCTCTCGAGGGAGACCGGGATTTCGGGGAACTTTGTGGGTCGCATCAAGGGTGCCAAGTGCCCTTTCGACCTCCAATTCCTAACGTGGGACTTCTCCTGAGGCGCTGTAGCGGGAAAGGGCTTCATCTTGCGATGACGGGGGAGCCACGTGGTTTTTCTCGAGTTACGGCGGGATTCTCGAGTTACGACGGGGAATTCAGGCTGCCTCTTGTGTTGGCCCAGGCAAGTCCAATCTTCCATTCGAGTTGCGAAGGAAAGCTGGGGATTGCTCTCGAGTGACTGCAGGGCCAATAGACCTCATCTAGGCTTGTGTCCAGAAGCCAATGTTCCTCTCCAGGGGCGACAGGGATCTCGGGGTTGCATTCCAGACGCACCCGGGGAGACAGGCATTCATCTCGAGTGGAAGCAAAGAACCCCGCTCTGCTCTCGAGTCGCGACGGGTATCTCTTGGAGCTCACTGGGTGGACTCAAGGGAGTCAAGCCTCCTGAGGCGTTTGGAGAGAGGTCGCGAGATTGGTCTCTAGGCCATGCAGGAGACGAAGGCCCTCATCTCTCGATGACGGGGGATCTCGGGGTTGTTCTCGAGCGGCGGCCCCAGTGTGCGGTTTCTCACGAGGTACGACGGCGAGGTCAGTGAGCCTCTCGTGGGGCGCCAGGGAAGTCGGGTCTCCATGCGAGTGGCGAGGGGAGCGCGTCATTGCTCCCGAGCCATGGTAGGGGAAGGGCCTCAGGCGTGTTGAAGAAGGGTCTCTCGAGGTCTTTCGGGTTGAGGCAGAAACCAGGGTTCCACTTGTGCAGGTGACCTGTTCTCATGGTGGCTCTGAGAAGCCAGGGAATGAGGTAGCTCAGGGAGGAAACTCAGTGGGAAAGAGGGAATCATTCAGGTGAGGCAGGAACCGCAGGGTACCTCTGATTTCAGACTGATCAAGGCCCTGCAGACTGGGGACAAGAGTCAGGTTTTAGGCCTTAAGTCCTGCCTCTCGAGATGTGGGGAGAGAGGGGTAGAGTCTTGCAGCAAACCTGGCTTTCTTCCTGCAAACGATCACATGCAAAGCTTCGTGTTGATCATCTTCACAGGGTGGAGTTCGGTTAACATGTTAAGGCCTTTTCTTCAGAAACCGGGAAATCGCTCTAAAGGTGGAACCACACGAGGCCACGTCTGGAATGTCTTCGATGAACCGGCATTCCTACAGAGCGAAGGTGTGGTGGGACTTTCCAGAAAAAGCAGTAACTCAAGGGTCCCAGGTCACAAATCAGGAAAGCTAGTACTCAGAGGAATTATGCCGGAAAACTCCAGGGACACAGCAGGTAAGGGATTTGGAAACTTTGTGGCGCACAAGGGTGCAACAAGTGCCCTTTCGACCTCCAATTTCTAATGGGACTTCTCCTAACTAGCGGAAAGGGCTTGTCTTGAGACAGTTTAGAACACTCCTGCCTCTCGACAGTTAGGCTCTGAACAATCACATGTGGCCGGAAAAACCTATTCAGGCAGGCTAGAGGATTTCCAAAGAGTTTGCGAGTTAAACACTGTCACACCCAGGAATTATTAACTGGCTTGTGTAAGCCAATGTTCCTCTCCAGGGAGAGGGATCTGGGGGAGAGCCCCCGGGAAGACAGAGCATTCATCTCGAGTGGAAGCAGAAAGAACCCAGCTCTGCTCTCGGGGGTCGCGACGAGTATCTCAGGGACTCCTGGAGCTCGATCCCGCCTTTGCGTTTGGAGAGAGTCCTTCCTCTAGGCCATGCATGGGCGAAGGCCCTCACTGGCTCCCAGCAGTGATCGAATTCTCAGCGGCGGCTATTGCGGTTTCTCACGATGACGGCGAGGTCAGTGAGCCTCTCGTGGGGCGCCAGGGAAGTCGGGTCTCATGCGAGTAGGCCGGCTCCCGAGCATGTAGGGGAATCTGGCCTCGAGACGTGTTGAAGAAGGTCTCTCGAGGTCTTTCGGGTTGAGGCAGGAAACCCTGGGTTCCCTCGACTTGTGCAGGTGACCTCAGGGGGCTTCTCATGGTGGCTCTGAGAAGCCAGGGAAACTGGAGGTGGGAGGGGCCTCTCGGGACTCCACTGGGTTTGGTGCATTGGAAGAGGGCCTCATCTCCAGTTGAGGCAGGAACCGCAGGGGACCTCTGATTTCAGACTCCGATCGCAGGGTCCCTGCAGACTGGGGACAGGAGAGTCAGGCCTCGTCTTGGGTTGAGGCATGGAACTCCGCTTGCCTCTCGAGAGACAGGCCACTTGTCGAGCTGTATTTGGAACCTGGGGTTTTTCCGAACGATGCACGGAAAAACTGCCCCTTCGTGTTGACTTCATTCACAGGGTGGAGTTCGGAGAGGTGTCCGGGCATCGGGTTCTTATCAAGAGGGGACCGGGAAATCGGGGTCCTACGGAATGTGGAACCACCCACGAGGCCACGTCTGGAATGTCTTCGTGAGACCGGCCTCATCCTGAGGTGCGACCGGAAGGTCGGGAACCCCTTCCAGACAAAGCAGGGGAGTCGACCCTCCTGTCCAGATCAGGAGGGGAGAAAGGGCTCAGAGGAGGGGGTGCCGGAAAACCTCAGTGTTCCTCTCGAGGGAGACCGGGATTTCGGGGAACTTTGTGGGTCGCATCAAGGGTGCCAAGTGCCCTTTCGACCTCCAATTCCTAACGTGGGACTTCTCCTGAGGCGCTGTAGCGGGAAAGGGCTTCATCTTGCGATGACGGGGGAGCCACGTGGTTTTTCTCGAGTTACGGCGGGATTCTCGAGTTACGACGGGGAATTCAGGCTGCCTCTTGTGTTGGCCCAGGCAAGTCCAATCTTCCATTCGAGTTGCGAAGGAAAGCTGGGGATTGCTCTCGAGTGACTGCAGGGCCAATAGACCTCATCTAGGCTTGTGTCCAGAAGCCAATGTTCCTCTCCAGGGGCGACAGGGATCTCGGGGTTGCATTCCAGACGCACCCGGGGAGACAGGCATTCATCTCGAGTGGAAGCAAAGAACCCCGCTCTGCTCTCGAATCGCGACGGGTATCTCTTGGAGCTCACTGGGTGGACTCAAGGGAGTCAAGCCTCCTGAGGTGTTTGGAGAGAGGTCGCGAGATTGGTCTCTAGGCCATGCAGGAGGAGAGGCCCTCATCTCTCGATGACGGGGGATCTCGGGGTTGTTCTCGAGCGGCGGCCCCAGTGTGCGGTTTCTCACGAGGCGACGGCGAGGTCAGTGAGCCTCTCGTGGGGCGCCAGGGAAGTCGGGTCTCCATGCGAGTGGCGAGGGGAGCGCGTCATTGCTCCCGAGCCATGGTAAGTGCCGAGGCCCAGACCCGGCTGATCCAGGGTCTTCGAGGTCTCGGCGTAGGCGAAGATCAGGAAACCTCTGCTTCTTCAATGTTGTGCAGGAATCAAGGGAAAATAGAATGGGAGGGCTCAGTGAGGAAATTCAGTGGTGAAAAGAGGCTCAATCATTCAGCCAGAGTCAGAGAAAGAACGACAGGTGAGACCAAGTTTGGGTGAACAAGGCCACTGCTTTAGTTTCAAAGTAGTTTTTATGCCTTAAGTGTCCCTGAGAGTGTGGGGGAAGGGGTAGAGTCTTGCAGCAAGGCAGGACTTTCTTCCTGAAACTTATCACAGGCAAAAGCTTCGGTGATTTGCATCATCTTTATGGGAGGCCTGTTAACATTGGAGCCTTTTCTTCAGAAAACTTATTTTTCTCTAAAGGTGGTTGGTCAGGAGCCACCCTCCAAAAAAGCATTAGAAAAGTTGCATTCCTACAGAGCAAAGGTGTGGTGGGCTTCCAGAAAAGCCTTAACTCAGGGTCCCAGGTTACAAACATTAAGACTACTCCTTCCACCAAGGGGATTAATCAATACACTGCCAGGGACACAGCAGGTAAGGGATTTGGGAACTTAGCAGCAAACATTGGCCCAACAAGTGCCAAACCCTTCGACCTCCAATTTCTAATCAATCTTGTAACGCTCAAAAGGGCTTGTCTTGCGAGACGGGGGAGAACATCTGTGGTTCTCTCAGTTGGGCGGCTCTGAGTTATCACAGTGGCCGGAAAAACCTCTTCAGGCAGGCTAGAGGATCTTCCATTCGAGTTGCGAAGGGCTGGGGATTGTCTCACCCAGGAATTATTCATCTGGAACTGTAAGCCAATGTTCCTCTCCAGGGAGGGATCTGGGGAGAGCCCCCCGGGAGACAGGCTTTCGGTGCAAGCACAAGCAGAAGTAGGCAGCTCTGGTCTTGGGGGTATCTCTCTGAGAGCTCAGGGGGACTCGAAGCTCGATCCGCCTGAGTTTGGAGAGCCTTTCTCATGACGGGGGTCTCGGGGATTCCCTCACGGCTCCCAGCAGTGCGGTTCTCAGCGGCGGCTATTGCGGTTCCTGAGTGACGACGCGAGGAAAGTGAGCCTCAATGGGCGCCAGGGAATCGGGTCTCCATGCGATGCGAGGGGCCGGCTCCCGGCCATGGTAGGGGAATCTGGCCTCGAGACGTGTTGAAGAAGGTCTCTCGAGGTCTTTCTCGGGTTGAGGCAGGAAACCCTGGGTTCCCTCGACTTGTGCAGGTGACCTCAGGGGGCTTCTCATGGTGGCTCTGAGAAGCCAGGGAAACTGGAGGTGGGAGGGGCCTCTCGGGACTCCACTGGGCTTGGTGCATTGGAAGAGGGCCTCATCTCCAGTTGAGGCAGGAACCGCAGGGTACCTCTGATTTCAGACTCCGATCGCAGGGTCCCTGCAGACTGGGGACAGGAGAGTCAGGCCTCGTCTTGGGTTGAGGCATGGAACTCCGCTTGCCTCTCGAGATGTCCCCGGGGAGAGAGGCCACTTGTCGAGCTGTATTTGGAACCTGGGGTTTTTCCCGACGATGCACGGAAAGAACTGCCCCTTCGTGTTGACTTCATTCACAGGGTGGAGTTCGGAGAGGTGTCCGGGCATCGGGTTCTTATCAAGAGGGGACCGGGAAATCGGCGTCCTACGGAATGTGGAACCACCCACGAGGCCACGTCTGGAATGTCTTCCTGAGACCGGCCTCACCCTGAGGTGCGACCGGAAGGTCGGGAACCCCTTCCAGACAAAGCAGGGGAGTCGACCCTCCTGTCCAGATCAGGAGGGGAGAAAGGGCTCAGAGGAGGGGGTGCCGGAAAACCTGTGTTCCTCTCGAGGGAGACCGGGATTTCGGGGAATTTTGTGGGTCTCATCAAGGGTGCCAAGTGCCCTTTCGACCTCCAATTCCTAACGTGGAACTTCTCCTGAGGCGCTGTAGCGGGAAAGGGCTTCATCTTGCGATGACGGGGGAGCCACGTGGTTTTTCTCGAGTTACGGCGGGATTCTCGAGTTACGACGGGGAATTCAGGCTGCCTCTTGTGTTGGCCCAGGCAAGTCCAATCTTCCATTCGAGTTGCGAAGGAAAGCTGGGGATTGCTCTCGAGTGACTGCAGGGCCAATAGACCTCATCTAGGCTTGTGTCCAGAAGCCAATGTTCCTCTCCAGGGGCGACAGGGATCTCGGGGTTGCATTCCAGACGCACCCGGGGAGACAGGCATTCATCTCGAGTGGAAGCCAAGAACCCCGCTCTGCTCCCGAATCGCGACGGGTATCTCTTGGAGCTCACTGGGTGGACTCAAGGGAGTCAAGCCTCCTGAGGCGTTTGGAGAGAGGTCGCGAGATTGGTCTCTAGGCCATGCAGGAGACGAAGGCCCTCATCTCTCGATGACGGGGGATCTCGGGGTTGTTCTCGAGCGGCGGCCCCAGTGTGCGGTTTCTCACGAGGTACGACGGCGAGGTCAGTGAGCCTCTCGTGGGGCGCCAGGGAAGTCGGGTCTCCATGCGAGTGGCGAGGGGAGCGCGTCATTGCTCCCGAGCCATGGTAGGGGAGGGCATCTGGCCTCGGAGAGTTGAGGGTCTTCGAGGTCTTTCGGGTAGGCGAAACCAGGGTTCCCTGCTTGTGCATGAATGTTCATGGTGGCTCTGAAAGAGGAATGGAGGTGGGAGGGCCTCTCGTGAGGAAACTCAGTGGCAGGAAGAGGGCTCATCATTCAGCCAGAGGCAGGAACCGCACGACATGGTGAGACCAGTTTCCGTGAACAAGGCCCTGCAGACTGGGGACAGTCAGTTTTTATACCTGAACTCCTGCCTAGAGGTCCCCGGGGGAGAGGGGTCGAGTCTTGTGGAACCTGGGGTTTTTCCGAACGATGCACGGAAAAAGCTTCGGTTGACTTGCATTCATCTTCTGGAGTTCGGAGGGTGTTAACATCGGGACCTTTTCTTCAGAAACCGGGAAATTTCTCTAAAGGTGGAACCACCAGGAGCCACGTCTGGAATGCTTCGTGAAGTGCCTTCCTGAGAGCAAGGGAAGGTGGGAACATTCCAGACAAAGAAGGGACTCAGGGTCCCAGGTCCAAACAGGAAAGCTACTACTTAGACAGGGGGTTAATCAAAACCTCAGGGGCACAGCAGGGAGAGGGGATTTGGAAACTTTGTGGCGCACAAGGGTGCAACAAGTGCCCATTCGACCTCCAATTTCTAATGGGATCTTGTAACTACTCAAAAGGGCTTGTCTTGAGACAGATTTAGCCACTCGTGGTTCTCTCAGTTGGGAGGCTCGACAATCACATGTGGCCGGCAAACCTCTTCAGGCAGGCTAGAGGATTCCTGGGAGTTTGAAGGTTAAACACTGCAGGGCCAGGAATTCATCTAGGCTGGTCCAGAAGCCAATGTTCCTCTCAGGGGCGACAGGGATCTCGGGGAGAGCCCCGGGGAGACAGAGCATTCATCTCGAGTGGAAGCAGAAAGAAGGCAGCTCTGGTTTCGGGGTATCTCTTGGAGCTCACTGGGTGGACTCAAGAAGTCAAGCCTCCTGAGCGTTTGGAGAGCCTTCCTCATGACCTTGCATGGGCGGAGTTCCTCATGGCTCCCAGCAGTGATCGGTTTCTCAGCGGCGGCCAGTTGCGGTTTCTCAAGGACGACGCGAGGTCAGTGAGCCTCTCGTGGGCGCCAGGGAAGTCGGGTCTCCATAGTGGCGAGGGGCCGGCTCCCGAGCCATGGTAGGGGAATCTGGCCTCGAGACGTGTTGAAGAAGGTCTCTCGAGGTCTTTCTCGGGTTGAGGCAGGAAACCCTGGGTTCCCTCGACTTGTGCAGGTGACCTCAGGGGGCTTCTCATGGTGGCTCTGAGAAGCCAGGGAAACTGGAGGTGGGAGGGGCCTCTCGGGACTCCACTGGGTTTGGTGCATTGGAAGAGGGCCTCATCTCCAGTTGAGGCAGGAACCGCAGGGTACCTCTGATTTCAGACTCCGATCGCAGGGTCCCTGCAGACTGGGGACAGGAGAGTCAGGCCTCGTCTTGGGTTGAGGCATGGAACTCCGCTTGCCTCTCGAGATGTCCCCGGGGAGAGAGGCCACTTGTCGAGCTGTATTTGGAACCTGGGGTTTTTCCGAACGATGCACGGAAAAACTGCCCCTTCGTGTTGACTTCATTCACAGGGTGGAGTTCGGAGAGGTGTCCGGGCATCGGGTTCTTATCAAGAGGGGACCGGGAAATCGGGGTCCTACGGAATGTGGAACCACCCACGAGGCCACGTCTGGAATGTCTTCGTGAGACCGGCCTCATCCTGAGGTGCGACCGGAAGGTCGGGAACCCCTTCCAGACAAAGCAGGGGAGTCGACCCTCCTGTCCAGATCAGGAGGGGAGAAAGGGCTCAGAGGAGGGGTGCCGGAAAACCTCAGTGTTCCTCTCGAGGGAGACCGGGATTTCGGGGAACTTTGTGGGTCGCATCAAGGGTGCCAAGTGCCCTTTCGACCTCCAATTCCTAACGTGGGACTTCTCCTGAGGCGCTGTAGCGGGAAAGGGCTTCATCTTGCGATGACGGGGGAGCCACGTGGTTTTTCTCGAGTTACGGCGGGATTCTCGAGTTACGACGGGGAATTCAGGCTGCCTCTTGTGTTGGCCCAGGCAAGTCCAATCTTCCATTCGAGTTGCGAAGGAAAGCTGGGGATTGCTCTCGAGTGACTGCAGGGCCAATAGACCTCATCTAGGCTTGTGTCCAGAAGCCAATGTTCCTCTCCAGGGGCGACAGGGATCTCGGGGTTGCATTCCAGACGCACCCGGGGAGACAGGCATTCATCTCGAGTGGAAGCAAAGAACCCCGCTCTGCTCTCGAGTCGCGACGGGTATCTCTTGGAGCTCACTGGGTGGACTCAAGGGAGTCAAGCCTCCTGAGGCGTTTGGAGAGAGGTCGCGAGATTGGTCTCTAGGCCATGCAGGAGACGAAGGCCCTCATCTCTCGATGACGGGGGATCTCGGGGTTGTTCTCGAGCGGCGGCCCCAGTGTGCGGTTTCTCACGAGGTACGACGGCGAGGTCAGTGAGCCTCTCGTGGGGCGCCAGGGAAGTCGGGTCTCCATGCGAGTGGCGAGGGGAGCGCGTCATTGCTCCCGAGCCATGGTAGGGGAATCTGGCCTCGAGACGTGTTGAAGAAGGTCTCTCGAGGTCTTTCTCGGGTTGAGGCAGGAAACCCTGGGTTCCCTCGACTTGTGCAGGTGACCTCAGGGGGCTTCTCATGGTGGCTCTGAGAAGCCAGGGAAACTGGAGGTGGGAGGGGCCTCTCGGGACTCCACTGGGTTTGGTGCATTGGAAGAGGGCCTCATCTCCAGTTGAGGCAGGAACCGCAGGGTACCTCTGATTTCAGACTCCGATCGCAGGGTCCCTGCAGACTGGGGACAGGAGAGTCAGGCCTCGTCTTGGGTTGAGGCATGGAACTCCGCTTGCCTCTCGAGATGTCCCCGGGGAGAGAGGCCGCTTGTCGAGCTGTATTTGGAACCTGGGGTTTTTCCGAACGATGCACGGAAAAACTGCCCCTTCGTGTTGACTTCATTCACAGGGTGGAGTTCGGAGAGGTGTCCGGGCATCGGGTTCTTATCAAGAGGGGACCGGGAAATCGGGGTCCTACGGAATGTGGAACCACCCACGAGGCCACGTCTGGAATGTCTTCGTGAGACCGGCCTCATCCTGAGGTGCGACCGGAAGGTCGGGAACCCCTTCCAGACAAAGCAGGGGAGTCGACCCTCCTGTCCAGATCAGGAGGGGAGAAAGGGCTCAGAGGAGGGGTGCCGGAAAACCTCAGTGTTCCTCTCGAGGGAGACCGGGATTTCGGGGAACTTTGTGGGTCGCATCAAGGGTGCCAAGTGCCCTTTCGACCTCCAATTCCTAACGTGGGACTTCTCCTGAGGCGCTGTAGCGGGAAAGGGCTTCATCTTGCGATGACGGGGGAGCCACGTGGTTTTTCTCGAGTTACGGCGGGATTCTCGAGTTACGACGGGGAATTCAGGCTGCCTCTTGTGTTGGCCCAGGCAAGTCCAATCTTCCATTCGAGTTGCGAAGGAAAGCTGGGGATTGCTCTCGAGTGACTGCAGGGCCAATAGACCTCATCTAGGCTTGTGTCCAGAAGCCAATGTTCCTCTCCAGGGGCGACAGGGATCTCGGGGTTGCATTCCAGACGCACCCGGGGAGACAGGCATTCATCTCGAGTGGAAGCAAAGAACCCCGCTCTGCTCTCGAATCGCGACGGGTATCTCTTGGAGCTCACTGGGTGGACTCAAGGGAGTCAAGCCTCCTGAGGCGTTTGGAGAGAGGTCGCGAGATTGGTCTCTAGGCCATGCAGGAGACGAAGGCCCTCATCTCTCGATGACGGGGGAATCTCGGGGTTGTTCTCGAGCGGCGGCCCCAGTGTGCGGTTTCTCACGAGGTACGACGGCGAGGTCAGTGAGCCTCTCGTGGGGCGCCAGGGAAGTCGGGTCTCCATGCGAGTGGCGAGGGGAGCGCGTCATTGCTCCCGAGCCATGGTAGGGGAATCTGGCCTCGAGACGTGTTGAAGAAGGTCTCTCGAGGTCTTTCTCGGGTTGAGGCAGGAAACCCTGGGTTCCCTCGACTTGTGCAGGTGACCTCAGGGGGCTTCTCATGGTGGCTCTGAGAAGCCAGGGAAACTGGAGGTGGGAGGGGCCTCTCGGGACTCCACTGGGTTTGGTGCATTGGAAGAGGGCCTCATCTCCAGTTGAGGCAGGAACCGCAGGGTACCTCTGATTTCAGACTCCGATCGCAGGGTCCCTGCAGACTGGGGACAGGAGAGTCAGGCCTCGTCTTGGGTTGAGGCATGGAACTCCGCTTGCCTCTCGAGATGTCCCCGGGGAGAGAGGCCGCTTGTCGAGCTGTATTTGGAACCTGGGGTTTTTCCGAACGATGCACGGAAAAACTGCCCCTTCGTGTTGACTTCATTCACAGGGTGGAGTTCGGAGAGGTGTCCGGGCATCGGGTTCTTATCAAGAGGGGACCGGGAAATCGGGGTCCTACGGAATGTGGAACCACCCACGAGGCCACGTCTGGAATGTCTTCGTGAGACCGGCCTCATCCTGAGGTGCGACCGGAAGGTCGGGAACCCCTTCCAGACAAAGCAGGGGAGTCGACCCTCCTGTCCAGATCAGGAGGGGAGAAAGGGCTCAGAGGAGGGGTGCCGGAAAACCTCAGTGTTCCTCTCGAGGGAGACCGGGATTTCGGGGAACTTTGTGGGTCGCATCAAGGGTGCCAAGTGCCCTTTCGACCTCCAATTCCTAACGTGGGACTTCTCCTGAGGCGCTGTAGCGGGAAAGGGCTTCATCTTGCGATGACGGGGGAGCCACGTGGTTTTTCTCGAGTTACGGCGGGATTCTCGAGTTACGACGGGGAATTCAGGCTGCCTCTTGTGTTGGCCCAGGCAAGTCCAATCTTCCATTCGAGTTGCGAAGGAAAGCTGGGGATTGCTCTCGAGTGACTGCAGGGCCAATAGACCTCATCTAGGCTTGTGTCCAGAAGCCAATGTTCCTCTCCAGGGGCGACAGGGATCTCGGGGTTGCATTCCAGACGCACCCGGGGAGACAGGCATTCATCTCGAGTGGAAGCAAAGAACCCCGCTCTGCTCTCGAATCGCGACGGGTATCTCTTGGAGCTCACTGGGTGGACTCAAGGGAGTCAAGCCTCCTGAGGCGTTTGGAGAGAGGTCGCGAGATTGGTCTCTAGGCCATGCAGGAGACGAAGGCCCTCATCTCTCGATGACGGGGGATCTCGGGGTTGTTCTCGAGCGGCGGCCCCAGTGTGCGGTTTCTCACGAGGTACGACGGCGAGGTCAGTGAGCCTCTCGTGGGGCGCCAGGGAAGTCGGGTCTCCATGCGAGTGGCGAGGGGAGCGCGTCATTGCTCCCGAGCCATGGTAGGGGAATCTGGCCTCGAGACGTGTTGAAGAAGGTCTCTCGAGGTCTTTCTCGGGTTGAGGCAGGAAACCCTGGGTTCCCTCGACTTGTGCAGGTGACCTCAGGGGGCTTCTCATGGTGGCTCTGAGAAGCCAGGGAAACTGGAGGTGGGAGGGGCCTCTCGGGACTCCACTGGGTTTGGTGCATTGGAAGAGGGCCTCATCTCCAGTTGAGGCAGGAACCGCAGGGTACCTCTGATTTCAGACTCCGATCGCAGGGTCCCTGCAGACTGGGGACAGGAGAGTCAGGCCTCGTCTTGGGTTGAGGCATGGAACTCCGCTTGCCTCTCGAGATGTCCCCGGGGAGAGAGGCCACTTGTCGAGCTGTATTTGGAACCTGGGGTTTTTCCGAACGATGCACGGAAAAACTGCCCCTTCGTGTTGACTTCATTCACAGGGTGGAGTTCGGAGAGGTGTCCGGGCATCGGGTTCTTATCAAGAGGGGACCGGGAAATCGGGGTCCTACGGAATGTGGAACCACCCACGAGGCCACGTCTGGAATGTCTTCGTGAGACCGGCCTCATCCTGAGGTGCGACCGGAAGGTCGGGAACCCCTTCCAGACAAAGCAGGGGAGTCGACCCTCCTGTCCAGATCAGGAGGGGAGAAAGGGCTCAGAGGAGGGGGTGCCGGAAAACCTCAGTGTTCCTCTCGAGGGAGACCGGGATTTCGGGGAACTTTGTGGGTCGCATCAAGGGTGCCAAGTGCCCTTTCGACCTCCAATTCCTAACGTGGGACTTCTCCTGAGGCGCTGTAGCGGGAAGGGCTTCATCTTGCGATGACGGGGGAGCCACGTGGTTTTTCTCGAGTTACGGCGGGATTCTCGAGTTACGACGGGGAATTCAGGCTGCCTCTTGTGTTGGCCCAGGCAAGTCCAATCTTCCATTCGAGTTGCGAAGGAAAGCTGGGGATTGCTCTCGAGTGACTGCAGGGCCAATAGACCTCATCTAGGCTTGTGTCCAGAAGCCAATGTTCCTCTCCAGGGGCGACAGGGATCTCGGGGTTGCATTCCAGACGCACCCGGGAGACAGGCATTCATCTCGAGTGGAAGCAAAGAACCCCGCTCTGCTCTCGAGTCGCGACGGGTATCTCTTGGAGCTCACTGGGTGGACTCAAGGGAGTCAAGCCTCCTGAGGCGTTTGGAGAGAGGTCGCGAGATTGGTCTCTAGGCCATGCAGGAGACGAAGGCCCTCATCTCTCGATGACGGGGGATCTCGGGGTTGTTCTCGAGCGGCGGCCCCAGTGTGCGGTTTCTCACGAGGTACGACGGCGAGGTCAGTGAGCCTCTCGTGGGGCGCCAGGGAAGTCGGGTCTCCATGCGAGTGGCGAGGGGAGCGCGTCATTGCTCCCGAGCCATGGTAGGGGCCTGGCCTCAGACGCGTTGAAGAAGGTCTCTCGAGGTCTTTCGGGTTGAGGCAGGAAACCCTGGGTTCCACTTGTGCAGGTGACCTCAGGGTTCTCATGGTGGCTCTGAGAAGCCAGGGAAAGTGGAGGTGGAGTGGGAAAAGAGGCTCATCAGTCAGGCAGAAGGTGAAGAAAGAACGACAGGGTGAGACCAAGTTTCGGTGAACAAGGCCCGCACTCTTTTTCAGAGGAGTCCGCATGCCTTAAGATGTGCATAGAGGAGAAGGGGAAGGGGTAGAGTCTTGCAGAACCTGGCTTTTTCCTGAAACGATCACGGCAAACTTCGGTGACTTGCATTATTCTGGCCCGGAGGCCGGTTAACATGTTAAGACCTTTCTTCAGAAACCGGAAATTCTCTAAAGGTGGAACCACACGAGCCACGTCTGGAATGTCTTCGTGAGACCGGCCTCATCCTACAGAGCAACGGGTGGTGGGCTTAACAGAAAAGAAGGGACTCAAGGGTCCCAGGTCACAAACAGGAAAGCGACTCTCAGAATTATATGAATCAAACAGGGTTCCTCCAGGTAAGGGATTTGGGAACTTTGTGGCAACAATGGTGCCAAGTGCCCATTCACCTCCAATTTCTAATGAATCTTGTAACTACTCAAAAGGCTTTGTTTGAGACGGGGGAGGCACTGGTGGTTCTCTCAGTTACGGCGGGATTCTCACATGTGGCGGGGAAGTCCTCTTCAGGCAGGCAAGAGGATTTCCAAGAGTTGCAGGGAAACACTGTCACCAGGAATTGTTCACTAGGCTGTCAGAAGCCAATGTTCCTCTCCAGGGGCGACAGGGATCTCGGGGAGAGCACCCGGGGAGACAGGCATTCATCTCGAGTGGAAGCAAAGAAGGCCGCTCTGCTCTCGGGGTATCTCTTGGAGCTCACTGGGTGGACTCAAGGGAGTCAAGCCCGCCTTTGCGTTTGGAGAGATTCCTCCTAGGACCATGCATGGGCGGAGGCCCTCATGGCTCTCGGCAGTGATAGGGTTCTCAGCGGCGCCATTGCGGTTTCTCAAGGATGACGCGAGGTCAGTGAGCCTCAATGGGCGCCAGGGAATCGGGTCTCCATAGTGCGAGGGGCTGCTCCCGGCATGGTAGGGAATCTGGCCTCGAGACGTGTTGAAGAAGGTCTCTCGAGGTCTTTCTCGGGTTGAGGCAGGAAACCCTGGGTTCCCTCGACTTGTGCAGGTGACCTCAGGGGGCTTCTCATGGTGGCTCTGAGAAGCCAGGGAAACTGGAGGTGGGAGGGGCCTCTCGGGACTCCACTGGGTTTGGTGCATTGGAAGAGGGCCTCATCTCCAGTTGAGGCAGGAACCGCAGGGTACCTCTGATTTCAGACTCCGATCGCAGGGTCCCTGCAGACTGGGGACAGGAGAGTCAGGCCTCGTCTTGGGTTGAGGCATGGAACTCCGCTTGCCTCTCGAGATGTCCCCGGGGAGAGAGGCCACTTGTCGAGCTGTATTTGGAACCTGGGGTTTTTCCGACGATGCACGGAAAAGTCACTGCCCCTTCGTGTTGACTTCATTCACAGGGTGGAGTTCGGAGAGGTGTCCGGGCATCGGGTTCTTATCAAGAGGGGACCGGGAAATCGGGGTCCTACGGAATGTGGAACCACCCACGAGGCCACGTCTGGAATGTCTTCGTGAGACCGGCCTCATCCTGAGGTGCGACCGGAAGGTCGGGAACCCCTTCCAGACAAAGCAGGGGAGTCGACCCTCCTGTCCAGATCAGGAGGGGAGAAAGGGCTCAGAGGAGGGGTGCCGGAAAACCTCAGTGTTCCTCTCGAGGGAGACCGGGATTTCGGGGAACTTTGTGGGTCGCATCAAGGGTGCCAAGTGCCCTTTCGACCTCCAATTCCTAACGTGGGACTTCTCCTGAGACGCTGTAGCGGGAAGGGCTTCATCTTGCGATGACGGGGGAGCCACGTGGTTTTTCTCGAGTTACGGCGGGATTCTCGAGTTACGACGGGGAATTCAGGATGCCTCTTGTGTTGGCCCAGGCAAGTCCAATCTTCCATTCGAGTTGCGAAGGAAAGCTGGGGATTGCTCTCGAGTGACTGCAGGGCCAATAGACCTCATCTAGGCTTGTGTCCAGAAGCCAATGTTCCTCTCCAGGGGCGACAGGGATCTCGGGGTTGCATTCCAGACGCACCCGGGAGACAGGCATTCATCTCGAGTGGAAGCAAAGAACCCCGCTCTGCTCTCGAGTCGCGACGGGTATCTCTTGGAGCTCACTGGGTGGACTCAAGGGAGTCAAGCCTCCTGAGGCGTTTGGAGAGAGGTCGCGAGATTGGTCTCTAGGCCATGCAGGAGACGAAGGCCCTCATCTCTCGATGACGGGGGAATCTCGGGGTTGTTCTCGAGCGGCGGCCCCAGTGTGCGGTTTCTCACGAGGTACGACGGCGAGGTCAGTGAGCCTCTCGTGGGGCGCCAGGGAAGTCGGGTCTCCATGCGAGTGGCGAGGGGAGCGCGTCATTGCTCCCGAGCCATGGTAGGGGCCTGGCCCAGACGGTTGAAGAAGGGTCTTCGAGGTCTTTCGGGTAGGCGAAGATCAGGAACCCTGCTTGTTCAATGTTGTTCAGGATCTCAAGTAATGGAATGAGGAGGGCTCAGTGAGGAAATTCAGTGGGAAAGAGGCTGAGAATTCAGCCAGAAGGTGAGGCAAGAACGACAGGGTGAGACCAGTTTCGGTGATCAAGGCCCTGCAGACTTCAAAGTAGGCCTTATCCTTAAGTTAGGCATGGAGGATAATGGGGGAAGGGGTAGAGTCTTGCAGCAAACCAGGCTTTCTTCCGAACTTATCACGGCAAAAGCTTCGGTGATTTGCATCATCTTCTGGCCCGGAGGCCTGTTAACATTTTAAGACCTTTTCTTCAGAAAACTTATTTTTCTCTAAAGGTGGAACCACAGGAGCCACCCTCTGAATGCATTCGAGAAAGTTGCATTCCTACAGAGCAAAGGTGTGGTGGGCTTCCAAGAAAAGAAGTAACTCAAGGGTCCCAGGTCCAAACATTAAAGCTACTACTTAGAAGGGATATTAATCAATACCTGCCAGGGACCTCAGGTAAGGGATTTGGAAACTTTGTGGCAAACAAGGGCCCAACAAGTGAAAAACCAATTCCAATGGGACTTCTCCTCAATCTTGTAACTACTCAAAGGAATTTGTGTTTAGACAGTTTAGAACATCTCCTGCCTCTCACAGTTGGGGAGGCTCTGAACAATCACATGTGGCCGGAAAAACCTATTCAGGCAGGCTGAGTTTCAAAGGAGTTTGTAGGTTAAACACTGTCACACCCAGGCATTAACTGGTCCAGAAGCCAATGTTCCTCTCCAGGGGCGAGGGATCTGGGGGCAGCCCCCGGGGAGACAGGCATTCATCTCGAGTGGAAGCAAAGTAGGCAGCTCTGGTCTCGGGGGTATCTCTTGGAGCTCAGGGTGGACTCAAGAAGTCAAGCCCGCCTTTGCGTTTGGAGAGCCTCCTTCCTCATGACCTGCCATGGGCGGAGTTCCTCACTGGCTCCCAGCAGTGGGGTTTCTCAGCGGCGGCCCCATGTGCGGTTTCTCAGATGACGCGGGTCAGTGAGCCTCTCGTGGGCGCCAGGGAAGTCGGGTCTCCATGCGAGTGGCGAGGGGCCGGCTCCCGAGCCAGTAGGGGAATCTGGCCTCGAGACGTGTTGAAGAAGGTCTCTCGAGGTCTTTCTCGGGTTGAGGCAGGAAACCCTGGGTTCCCTCGACTTGTGCAGGTGACCTCAGGGGGCTTCTCATGGTGGCTCTGAGAAGCCAGGGAAACTGGAGGTGGGAGGGGCCTCTCGGGACTCCACTGGGTTTGGTGCATTGGAAGAGGGCCTCATCTCCAGTTGAGGCAGGAACCGCAGGGTACCTCTGATTTCAGACTCCGATCGCAGGGTCCCTGCAGACTGGGGACAGGAGAGTCAGGCCTCGTCTTGGGTTGAGGCATGGAACTCCGCTTGCCTCTCGAGATGTCCCCGGGGAGAGAGGCCGCTTGTCGAGCTGTATTTGGAACCTGGGGTTTTTCCGAACGATGCACGGAAAAACTGCCCCTTCGTGTTGACTTCATTCACAGGGTGGAGTTCGGAGAGGTGTCCGGGCATCGGGTTCTTATCAAGAGGGGACCGGGAAATCGGGGTCCTACGGAATGTGGAACCACCCACGAGGCCACGTCTGGAATGTCTTCGTGAGACCGGCCTCATCCTGAGGTGCGACCGGAAGGTCGGGAACCCCTTCCAGACAAAGCAGGGGAGTCGACCCTCCTGTCCAGATCAGGAGGGGAGAAAGGGCTCAGAGGAGGGGTGCCGGAAAACCTCAGTGTTCCTCTCGAGGGAGACCGGGATTTCGGGGAACTTTGTGGGTCGCATCAAGGGTGCCAAGTGCCCTTTCGACCTCCAATTCCTAACGTGGGACTTCTCCTGAGGCGCTGTAGCGGGAAAGGGCTTCATCTTGCGATGACGGGGGAGCCACGTGGTTTTTCTCGAGTTACGGCGGGATTCTCGAGTTACGACGGGGAATTCAGGCTGCCTCTTGTGTTGGCCCAGGCAAGTCCAATCTTCCATTCGAGTTGCGAAGGAAAGCTGGGGATTGCTCTCGAGTGACTGCAGGGCCAATAGACCTCATCTAGGCTTGTGTCCAGAAGCCAATGTTCCTCTCCAGGGGCGACAGGGATCTCGGGGTTGCATTCCAGACGCACCCGGGGAGACAGGCATTCATCTCGAGTGGAAGCAAAGAACCCCGCTCTGCTCTCGAATCGCGACGGGTATCTCTTGGAGCTCACTGGGTGGACTCAAGGGAGTCAAGCCTCCTGAGGCGTTTGGAGAGAGGTCGCGAGATTGGTCTCTAGGCCATGCAGGAGACGAAGGCCCTCATCTCTCGATGACGGGGGAATCTCGGGGTTGTTCTCGAGCGGCGGCCCCAGTGTGCGGTTTCTCACGAGGTACGACGGCGAGGTCAGTGAGCCTCTCGTGGGGCGCCAGGGAAGTCGGGTCTCCATGCGAGTGGCGAGGGGAGCGCGTCATTGCTCCCGAGCCATGGTAGGGGAATCTGGCCTCGAGACGTGTTGAAGAAGGTCTCTCGAGGTCTTTCTCGGGTTGAGGCAGGAAACCCTGGGTTCCCTCGACTTGTGCAGGTGACCTCAGGGGGCTTCTCATGGTGGCTCTGAGAAGCCAGGGAAACTGGAGGTGGGAGGGGCCTCTCGGGACTCCACTGGGTTTGGTGCATTGGAAGAGGGCCTCATCTCCAGTTGAGGCAGGAACCGCAGGGTACCTCTGATTTCAGACTCCGATCGCAGGGTCCCTGCAGACTGGGGACAGGAGAGTCAGGCCTCGTCTTGGGTTGAGGCATGGAACTCCGCTTGCCTCTCGAGATGTCCCCGGGGAGAGAGGCCGCTTGTCGAGCTGTATTTGGAACCTGGGGTTTTTCCGAACGATGCACGGAAAAACTGCCCCTTCGTGTTGACTTCATTCACAGGGTGGAGTTCGGAGAGGTGTCCGGGCATCGGGTTCTTATCAAGAGGGGACCGGGAAATCGGGGTCCTACGGAATGTGGAACCACCCACGAGGCCACGTCTGGAATGTCTTCGTGAGACCGGCCTCATCCTGAGGTGCGACCGGAAGGTCGGGAACCCCTTCCAGACAAAGCAGGGGAGTCGACCCTCCTGTCCAGATCAGGAGGGGAGAAAGGGCTCAGAGGAGGGGTGCCGGAAAACCTCAGTGTTCCTCTCGAGGGAGACCGGGATTTCGGGGAACTTTGTGGGTCGCATCAAGGGTGCCAAGTGCCCTTTCGACCTCCAATTCCTAACGTGGGACTTCTCCTGAGGCGCTGTAGCGGGAAAGGGCTTCATCTTGCGATGACGGGGGAGCCACGTGGTTTTTCTCGAGTTACGGCGGGATTCTCGAGTTACGACGGGGAATTCAGGCTGCCTCTTGTGTTGGCCCAGGCAAGTCCAATCTTCCATTCGAGTTGCGAAGGAAAGCTGGGGATTGCTCTCGACTGCAGGGCCAATAGACCTCATCTAGGCTTGTGTCCAGAAGCCAATGTTCCTCTCCAGGGGCGACAGGGATCTCGGGGTTGCATTCCAGACGCACCCGGGGAGACAGGCATTCATCTCGAGTGGAAGCAAAGAACCCCGCTCTGCTCTCGAATCGCGACGGGTATCTCTTGGAGCTCACTGGGTGGACTCAAGGGAGTCAAGCCTCCTGAGGCGTTTGGAGAGAGGTCGCGAGATTGGTCTCTAGGCCATGCAGGAGACGAAGGCCCTCATCTCTCGATGACGGGGGAATCTCGGGGTTGTTCTCGAGCGGCGGCCCCAGTGTGCGGTTTCTCACGAGGTACGACGGCGAGGTCAGTGAGCCTCTCGTGGGGCGCCAGGGAAGTCGGGTCTCCATGCGAGTGGCGAGGGGAGCGCGTCATTGCTCCCGAGCCATGGTAGGGGAATCTGGCCTCGAGACGTGTTGAAGAAGGTCTCTCGAGGTCTTTCTCGGGTTGAGGCAGGAAACCCTGGGTTCCCTCGACTTGTGCAGGTGACCTCAGGGGGCTTCTCATGGTGGCTCTGAGAAGCCAGGGAAACTGGAGGTGGGAGGGGCCTCTCGGGACTCCACTGGGTTTGGTGCATTGGAAGAGGGCCTCATCTCCAGTTGAGGCAGGAACCGCAGGGTACCTCTGATTTCAGACTCCGATCGCAGGGTCCCTGCAGACTGGGGACAGGAGAGTCAGGCCTCGTCTTGGGTTGAGGCATGGAACTCCGCTTGCCTCTCGAGATGTCCCCGGGGAGAGAGGCCGCTTGTCGAGCTGTATTTGGAACCTGGGGTTTTTCCGAACGATGCACGGAAAAACTGCCCCTTCGTGTTGACTTCATTCACAGGGTGGAGTTCGGAGAGGTGTCCGGGCATCGGGTTCTTATCAAGAGGGGACCGGGAAATCGGGGTCCTACGGAATGTGGAACCACCCACGAGGCCACGTCTGGAATGTCTTCGTGAGACCGGCCTCATCCTGAGGTGCGACCGGAAGGTCGGGAACCCCTTCCAGACAAAGCAGGGGAGTCGACCCTCCTGTCCAGATCAGGAGGGGAGAAAGGGCTCAGAGGAGGGGGTGCCGGAAAACCTCAGTGTTCCTCTCGAGGGAGACCGGGATTTCGGGGAACTTTGTGGGTCGCATCAAGGGTGCCAAGTGCCCTTTCGACCTCCAATTCCTAACGTGGGACTTCTCCTGAGGCGCTGTAGCGGGAAAGGGCTTCATCTTGCGATGACGGGGGAGCCACGTGGTTTTTCTCGAGTTACGGCGGGATTCTCGAGTTACGACGGGGAATTCAGGCTGCCTCTTGTGTTGGCCCAGGCAAGTCCAATCTTCCATTCGAGTTGCGAAGGAAAGCTGGGGATTGCTCTCGAGTGACTGCAGGGCCAATAGACCTCATCTAGGCTTGTGTCCAGAAGCCAATGTTCCTCTCCAGGGGCGACAGGGATCTCGGGGTTGCATTCCAGACGCACCCGGGGAGACAGGCATTCATCTCGAGTGGAAGCAAAGAACCCCGCTCTGCTCTCGAATCGCGACGGGTATCTCTTGGAGCTCACTGGGTGGACTCAAGGGAGTCAAGCCTCCTGAGGCGTTTGGAGAGAGGTCGCGAGATTGGTCTCTAGGCCATGCAGGAGACGAAGGCCCTCATCTCTCGATGACGGGGGATCTCGGGGTTGTTCTCGAGCGGCGGCCCCAGTGTGCGGTTTCTCACGAGGTACGACGGCGAGGTCAGTGAGCCTCTCGTGGGGCGCCAGGGAAGTCGGGTCTCCATGCGAGTGGCGAGGGGAGCGCGTCATTGCTCCCGAGCCATGGTAGGGGAGGCCCTGGCCCGGCTGATGAAGGGTCTTCGAGGTCTTTCGGGTAGGCGAAGACCAGGAAACCTCTGCTTGCTTCAATGTTTTGAGGAAAAGGGAATGGAGGTGGGAGGGCTCAGGGAGGAAACTCAGTGGTGAAAAGAGGCCTCAATCATTCAGCCAGAAGGTAAGAAAAGAACGACATGGTGAGACCAGTTTCGGTGAACAAGGCCCTGCACTTTGGGGACAAAGTAGGCCTTATCCTTAAGTTATGCATAGAGGATAATGGGGAAGGGGTAGAGTCTTGCAGCAAACCTGGCTTTCTTCCTGAAACGATCACGGCAAAAGCTTCGGTGTTGCATCATCTTCTGGCCCGGAGGCCTGTTAACATTTTAAGACCTTTTCTTCAGAAACCGGAAATTTCTCTAAAGGTGGAACCACACGAGCCACCCTCTGGAATGCTTCGTGAAGTTGCATTCCTGAGAGCAAAGGTGAGGTGGGCTATTCCAGACAAAGATTAACTCAAGGGTCCCAGGTTACAAACAGGAAAGCTAGAACTGGCACCAGGAGGGGGTTAATCAATACACTCAGGGACACTCCAGGGAAGGGATTTGGAAACTTTGTGGCGCACAAGGGTGCCAAGAGTGCCCATTCACCAATACAATTTCTAATGAATCTTGTAACTACTCAAAAGAATTTGTCTTGAGACGGGGGAGAACACTCCTGGTTCTCTCAGTTGGGGCGGCTCTGAACAATCACATGGGAATTCAAAAACCTCTTCAGGCAGGCAAGAGGATTTTCCAAGGAGTTTGAAGGAAACACTGTCACACCCAGGAATAGACCTCATCTGGAACTGTAAAGCCAATGTTCCTCTCCAGGGAGAGGGATCTGGGGGAGAGCCCCGGGAAAGTCAGAGTTTAGGTGCAAGCACAAGCAGAAAGTAGGCAGACTCTGGTTTTGGGGGTATCTCTCGAGAGCTTCCTGGGGGACTCTGAAGTCGATCCTCCTTGCGTTTGGAAAGCCTCCTTCCTCATGACGGGGGCATGGGCGGAGTTCCTCATGGCTCCCAGCAGTGCGGTTCTCAGCGGAGCGATTGCGGTTCCTGAATGATGACGCGTGGAAAGTGCGCCTCCATGCGAGTGCGAGGGGGTCTCCATTGCGAGGGGCCGGCTCATGGCAGTAGGGGAATCTGGCCTCGAGACGTGTTGAAGAAGGTCTCTCGAGGTCTTTCTCGGGTTGAGGCAGGAAACCCTGGGTTCCCTCGACTTGTGCAGGTGACCTCAGGGGGCTTCTCATGGTGGCTCTGAGAAGCCAGGGAAACTGGAGGTGGGAGGGGCCTCTCGGGACTCCACTGGGTTTGGTGCATTGGAAGAGGGCCTCATCTCCAGTTGAGGCAGGAACCGCAGGGTACCTCTGATTTCAGACTCCGATCGCAGGGTCCCTGCAGACTGGGGACAGGAGAGTCAGGCCTCGTCTTGGGTTGAGGCATGGAACTCCGCTTGCCTCTCGAGATGTCCCCGGGGAGAGAGGCCACTTGTCGAGCTGTATTTGGAACCTGGGGTTTTTCCGAACGATGCACGGAAAAACTGCCCCTTCGTGTTGACTTCATTCACAGGGTGGAGTTCGGAGAGGTGTCCGGGCATCGGGTTCTTATCAAGAGGGGACCGGGAAATCGGGGTCCTACGGAATGTGGAACCACCCACGAGGCCACGTCTGGAATGTCTTCGTGAGACCGGCCTCATCCTGAGGTGCGACCGGAAGGTCGGGAACCCCTTCCAGACAAAGCAGGGGAGTCGACCCTCCTGTCCAGATCAGGAGGGGAGAAAGGGCTCAGAGGAGGGGTGCCGGAAAACCTCAGTGTTCCTCTCGAGGGAGACCGGGATTTCGGGGAACTTTGTGGGTCGCATCAAGGGTGCCAAGTGCCCTTTCGACCTCCAATTCCTAACGTGGGACTTCTCCTGAGGCGCTGTAGCGGGAAAGGGCTTCATCTTGCGATGACGGGGGAGCCACGTGGTTTTTCTCGAGTTACGGCGGGATTCTCGAGTTACGACGGGGAATTCAGGCTGCCTCTTGTGTTGGCCCAGGCAAGTCCAATCTTCCATTCGAGTTGCGAAGGAAAGCTGGGGATTGCTCTCGAGTGACTGCAGGGCCAATAGACCTCATCTAGGCTTGTGTCCAGAAGCCAATGTTCCTCTCCAGGGGCGACAGGGATCTCGGGGTTGCATTCCAGACGCACCCGGGAGACAGGCATTCATCTCGAGTGGAAGCAAAGAACCCCGCTCTGCTCTCGAGTCGCGACGGGTATCTCTTGGAGCTCACTGGGTGGACTCAAGGGAGTCAAGCCTCCTGAGGCGTTTGGAGAGAGGTCGCGAGATTGGTCTCTAGGCCATGCAGGAGACGAAGGCCCTCATCTCTCGATGACGGGGAATCTCGGGGTTGTTCTCGAGCGGCGGCCCCAGTGTGCGGTTTCTCACGAGGTACGACGGCGAGGTCAGTGAGCCTCTCGTGGGGCGCCAGGGAAGTCGGGTCTCCATGCGAGTGGCGAGGGGAGCGCGTCATTGCTCCCGAGCCATGGTAGGGGCCTGGCCTCAGACGGTTGAAGAAGGGTCTCTCGAGGTCTTTCGGGTAGGCGAAGACCAGGAAACCCTGCTTGTTCAATGTTCATGAGGCTCTAGAAGTAAGGAGAGGAGGGCTCAGTGAGGAAACTCAGTGGTGCAAAGAGGCTCAATCATTCAGCCAGAAGGTAGAGGAAAGAACGACATGGTGAGACCAAGTTTCAGTGAACAAGGCCCTGCATTTTTCAAAGTAGTTTTTAGGCCTTAAGTTATGCATAGAGGATAATGGGGGAAGGGGTCGAGTCTTGCAGCAAACCTGGCTTTCTTCCTGAAACGATCACGGAAAAAGCTTCGTGATTGCATCATTTCTGGCCCGGAGGCCTGTTAACATTTTAAGACCTTTTCTTCAGAAACCGGTCTCTAAATGTGGAACCACACGAGGCCACGTCTGGAATGTCTTCGTGAACCGGCCTTCCTGAGAGCGAAGGTGAGGTGGGCCCTAACAGAAAAGCAGGGACTCAAGGGTCCCAGGTTACAAACAGGAAAGCTACTCTTAGACAAGGGGGTTAATCAATACCTCAGGGACCAGCAGGGAGAGGGATTTGGGAACTTTGTGGCGCATCAAGGGTGCAACAAGTGCCCTTTCCAATTTCTAATGAATCTTGTAACTACTCAAAGGCTTTGTCTTGAGACGGGGGAGAACATCTCCTGGTTCTCTCAGTTGGGAGGCTCTGAACAATCACATGTGGCCGGCAAAACCTATTCAGGCAGGCTAGAGGATTTCCAGGAGTTTGAAGGTTAAACACTGTCACACCCAGGAATTCATCTCACTGGTCCTGAAGCCAATGTTCCTCTCCAGGGGCGACAGGGATCTCGGGGCAGACCACCCGGGGAGACAGGCATTCATCTCGAGTGGAAGCAAAAGAAGGCTGCTCTGCTCTCGGGGGTATCTCTTGGAGCTCCTGGGTGGACTCAAGGAGTCAAGCCTCCTGAGCGTTTGGAGAGATCCTTCCTCATGACCATGCATGGCGGAGTTCCTCACTGGCTCCCAGGTGTGGGGTTCTCAGCGGCGGCTTTGCGGTTCTCAAGGACGACGCGAGGTCAGTGAGCCTCTCGTGGGCGCCAGGGAAGTCGGGTCTCCATGCGAGTGCGAGGGGCCGGCTCCCGGCCATGGTAGGGGAATCTGGCCTCGAGACGTGTTGAAGAAGGTCTCTCGAGGTCTTTCTCGGGTTGAGGCAGGAAACCCTGGGTTCCCTCGACTTGTGCAGGTGACCTCAGGGGGCTTCTCATGGTGGCTCTGAGAAGCCAGGGAAACTGGAGGTGGGAGGGGCCTCTCGGGACTCCACTGGGTTTGGTGCATTGGAAGAGGGCCTCATCTCCAGTTGAGGCAGGAACCGCAGGGTACCTCTGATTTCAGACTCCGATCGCAGGGTCCCTGCAGACTGGGGACAGGAGAGTCAGGCCTCGTCTTGGGTTGAGGCATGGAACTCCGCTTGCCTCTCGAGATGTCCCCGGGGAGAGAGGCCACTTGTCGAGCTGTATTTGGAACCTGGGGTTTTTCCGAACGATGCACGGAAAAACTGCCCCTTCGTGTTGACTTCATTCACAGGGTGGAGTTCGGAGAGGTGTCCGGGCATCGGGTTCTTATCAAGAGGGGACCGGGAAATCGGGGTCCTACGGAATGTGGAACCACCCACGAGGCCACGTCTGGAATGTCTTCGTGAGACCGGCCTCATCCTGAGGTGCGACCGGAAGGTCGGGAACCCCTTCCAGACAAAGCAGGGGAGTCGACCCTCCTGTCCAGATCAGGAGGGGAGAAAGGGCTCAGAGGAGGGGGTGCCGGAAAACCTCAGTGTTCCTCTCGAGGGAGACCGGGATTTCGGGGAACTTTGTGGGTCGCATCAAGGGTGCCAAGTGCCCTTTCGACCTCCAATTCCTAACGTGGGACTTCTCCTGAGACGCTGTAGCGGGAAGGGCTTCATCTTGCGATGACGGGGGAGCCACGTGGTTTTTCTCGAGTTACGGCGGGATTCTCGAGTTACGACGGGGAATTCAGGCTGCCTCTTGTGTTGGCCCAGGCAAGTCCAATCTTCCATTCGAGTTGCGAAGGAAAGCTGGGGATTGCTCTCGAGTGACTGCAGGGCCAATAGACCTCATCTAGGCTTGTGTCCAGAAGCCAATGTTCCTCTCCAGGGGCGACAGGGATCTCGGGGTTGCATTCCAGACGCACCCGGGGAGACAGGCATTCATCTCGAGTGGAAGCAAAGAACCCCGCTCTGCTCTCGAGTCGCGACGGGTATCTCTTGGAGCTCACTGGGTGGACTCAAGGGAGTCAAGCCTCCTGAGGCGTTTGGAGAGAGGTCGCGAGATTGGTCTCTAGGCCATGCAGGAGACGAAGGCCCTCATCTCTCGATGACGGGGGATCTCGGGGTTGTTCTCGAGCGGCGGCCCCAGTGTGCGGTTTCTCACGAGGTACGACGGCGAGGTCAGTGAGCCTCTCGTGGGGCGCCAGGGAAGTCGGGTCTCCATGCGAGTGGCGAGGGGAGCGCGTCATTGCTCCCGAGCCATGGTAGGGGAGGGCCCTGGCCCGGCTGAAGAAGGGTCTCTCGAGGTCTTTCGGGTAGGCGAAGACCAGGAAACCCTGCTTGTTCAATGTGATCAGGCTCTCAAGGTAATGGAAGAGGAGGGCTCAGTGAGGAAACTCAGTGGCATTGGAAGAGGGCCTCATCTCCAGGTGAGGCAGGAACGACAGGGTGAGACCAAGTTTCGGTGATCAAGGCCCTGCAGACTGGGGACAGAGTAGGCCTCGTCCTTGGGTTGGCATGGAGGATGTGGGGGAAGGGGTCGAGTCTTGCAGAAACCTGGGGTTTTTCCGAACGATGCACGGAAAAAGCTTCGTGTGACTTGCATTCATCAGGTGGAGTTCGGAGGGTGTCCGGGCATCATTTTCAGAGGACCGGAAACCGGGGTTCTCTAAATGTGGAACCACACGAGCCACGTCTGGAATGTCTTCGTGAACCGGCCTTCCTGAGAGCGAAGGTGGTGGGCCCTTCCAGAAAAGCAGGGGACTCAAGGGTCCCAGGTCCAGACAGGAAAGGGCTCAGAGGAGGGGGTTAATCAAACCTCAGGGTTCCTCCAGGGAGAGGGATTTGGGAACTTTGTGGCGCATCAAGGGTGCCAAGTGCCCTTTCGACCTCCAATTTCTAATGGGATCTTGTAACTAGCGGGAAAGGGCTTGTCTTGAGACGGGGGAGAACACTGGTGGTTCTCTCAGTTGGGAGGGATCTGAACAATCACATGTGGCCGGCAAGTCCTATTCAGGCAGGCTAGAGGATTTCCAAGGAGTTTGAAGGTTAAACACTGTCAGCCAGGAATTCATCTAGGCTGGTCCAGAAGCCAATGTTCCTCTCCAGGGGCGACAGGGATCTCGGGGGCATTCCAGCCACCCGGGGAGACAGGCATTCATCTCGAGTGGAAGCAAAGAACCCCGCTCTGCTCTCGGGGGTATCTCTTGGAGCTCACTGGGTGGACTCAAGGGAGTCAAGCCTCCTTTGGCGTTTGGAGAGAGGTCCTTCCTCATGCCATGCAGGGACGGAGGCCCTCATCTCTCAGCAGGGATGGGGTTCTCAGCGGCGGCCAGTGTGCGGTTTCTCAAGGACGACGCGAGGTCAGTGAGCCTCTCGTGGGCGCCAGGGAAGTCGGGTCTCCATGCGAGTGGCGAGGGGCGCGGCTCCCGAGCCATGGTAGGGAATCTGGCCTCGAGACGTGTTGAAGAAGGTCTCTCGAGGTCTTTCTCGGGTTGAGGCAGGAAACCCTGGGTTCCCTCGACTTGTGCAGGTGACCTCAGGGGGCTTCTCATGGTGGCTCTGAGAAGCCGGGGAAACTGGAGGTGGGAGGGGCCTCTCGGGACTCCACTGGGTTTGGTGCATTGGAAGAGGGCCTCATCTCCAGTTGAGGCAGGAACCGCAGGGTACCTCTGATTTCAGACTCCGATCGCAGGGTCCCTGCAGACTGGGGACAGGAGAGTCGGGCCTCGTCTTGGGTTGAGGCATGGAACTCCGCTTGCCTATCGAGATGTCCCCGGGGAGAGAGGCCGCTTGTCGAGCTGTATTTGGAACCTGGGTTTTTTCCGACGATGCACGGAAAAACTGCCCCTTCGTGTTGACTTCATTCACAGGGTGGAGTTCGGAGAGGTGTCCGGGCATCGGGTTCTTACCAAGAGGGGACCGGGAAATCGGGGTCCTACGGAATGTGGAACCACCCACGAGGCCACGTCTGGAATGTCTTCGTGAGACCGGCCTCATCCTGAGGTGCGACCGGAAGGTCGGGAACCCCTTCCAGACAAAGCAGGGGAGTCGACCCTCCTGTCCAGATCAGGAGGGGAGAAAGGGCTCAGAGGAGGGGGTGCCGGAAAACCTCAGTGTTCCTCTCGAGGGAGACCGGGACTTCGGGGAACTTTGTGGGTCGCATCAAGGGTGCCAAGTGCCCTTTCGACCTCCAATTCCTAACGTGGGACTTCTCCTGAGACGCTGTAGCGGGAAGGGCTTCATCTTGCGATGACGGGGGAGCCACGTGGTTTTTCTCCAGTTACGGCGGGATTCTCGAGTTACGACGGGGAATTCAGGCTGCCTCTTGTGTTGGCCCAGGCAAGTCCAATCTTCCATTCGAGTTGCGAAGGAAAGCTGGGGATTGCTCTCGAGTGACTGCAGGGCCAATAGACCTCATCTAGGCTTGTGTCCAGAAGCCAATGTTCCTCTCCAGGGGCGACAGGGATCTCGGGGTTGTATTCCAGACGCACCCGGGGAGACAGGCATTCATCTCGAGTGGAAGCAAAGAACCCCGCTCTGCTCTCGAGTCGCGACGGGCATCTCTTGGAGCTCACTGGGTGGACTCAAGGGCGTCAAGCCTCCTGAGGCGTTTGGAGAGAGGTCGCGAGATTGGTCTCTAGGCCATGCAGGAGACGAAGGCCCTCATCTCTCGATGACGGGGAATCTCGGGGTTGTTCTCCAGCGGCGGCCCCAGTGTGCGGTTTCTCACGAGGTACGACGGCGAGGTCAGTGAGCCTCTCGTGGGGCGCCAGGGAAGTCGGGTCTCCATGCGAGTGGCGAGGGGAGCGCGTCATTGCTCCCGAGCCATGGTAGGGGAGGGCCCTGACCCGGCTGTTGAAGGGTCTCTCGAGGTCTTTCGGGTTGAGGCAGGAAACCCTGGTTCCCTCGATCTTGTGCAGGTGACCTCAGGGGTCTCATGGTGGCTCTGAGAGGAAACTCAGTGGGAAAGAGGCTCAATCATTCAGCCAGAAGGTGAGAGAAAGAACGACAGGGTGAGACCAAGTTTCGGTGAACAAGGCCCGCAGACTGGGCAGAGTAGTCCGAGGCCTTAAGTTATGCATGAGGATGTGGGGGAAGGTCGAGTCTTGCAGCAAACCTGGGTTTCTTCCGAACGATGCACGGAAAAAGCCTCGGTGACTTGCATCATCTTCTGGCCCGGAGGCCGGTAACATTTTAAGACCTTTTCTTCAGAAACCGGGGGTTCTACGGAATGTGGAACCACCCACGAGCCACGTCTGGAATGTCTTCGTGAACCGGCCTTCCTGAGTGCGACCGGAAGGTCGGGAACCCCTTCCAGACAAAGCAGGGAGTCGACCCTCCCAGGTCCAAACAGGAGAGAAAGGGCTCAGAGGAGGGGGTGCATGAAACCTCAGGGACCTCCAGGGAAGGGATTTGGGAACTTTGTGGCGCATCAAGGGTGCCAAGTGCCCTTTCGACCTCCAATTCCTAACGTGGGATTCTTGTGACTAGCGGAAAGGGCTTGTCTTGAGACGGGGGAGAACATCTGGTGGTTCTCGAGTTGGGCGGCTCTCGAACAACACATGTGGCCGGAAAAACCTCTTGTGGCAGGCATGTCCATTTCCATTCGAGTTGCGAAGGAAACATTGCTCTCACCCAGGAATTCATCTAGGCTGTGTCCAGAAGCCAATGTTCCTCTCCAGGGGACAGGGATCTGGGGGCAGAGCCCGGGGAGACAGGCATTCATCTCGAGTGGAAGCAGAAAGAAGCCCGCTCTGCTCTTGGGGGTATCTCTTGGAGCTCCTGGGTGGACTCAAGGGAGTCAAGCCTCCTGCGTTTGGAGAGCCTCCTTCCTCATGACCATGCAGGAGACGGAGGCCCTCATCTCCCCAGTGTCGGGTTCTCAGCGGCGGCCCCAGTGTGCGGTTTCTCAAGGACGACGCGAGGTCAGTGAGCCTCTCGTGGGCGCCAGGGAAGTCGGGTCTCCATGCGAGTGCGAGGGGCCGGCTCCCGAGCCATGGTAGGGGAATCTGGCCTCGAGACGTGCTGAAGAAGGTCTCTCGAGGTCTTTCTCGGGTTGAGGCAGGAAACCCTGGGTTCCCTCGACTTGTGCAGGTGACCTCAGGGGGCTTCTCATGGTGGCTCTGAGAGGCCAGGGAAACTGGAGGTGGGAGGGGCCTCTCGGGACTCCACTGGGTTTGGTGCATTGGAAGAGGGCCTCATCTCCAGTTGAGGCAGGAACCGCAGGGGACCTCTGATTTCAGACTCCGATCGCAGGGTCCCTGCAGACTGGGGACAGGAGAGTCAGGCCTCGTCTTGGGTTGAGGCATGGAACTCCGCTTGCCTCTCGAGATGTCCCCGGGGAGAGAGGCCGCTTGTCGAGCTGTATTTGGAACCTGGGGTTTTTCCGAACGATGCACGGAAAAACTGCCCCTTCGTGTTGACTCCATTCACAGGGTGGAGTTCGGAGAGGTGTCCGGGCATCGGGTTCTTATCAAGAGGGGACCGTGAAATCGGGGTCCTACGGAATGTGGAACCACCCACGAGGCCACGTCTGGAATGTCTTCGTGAGACCGGCCTCATCCTGAGGTGCGACCGGAAGGTCGGGAACCCCTTCCAGACAAAGCAGGGGAGTCGACCCTCCTGTCCAGATCAGGAGGGGAGAAAGGGCTCAGAGGAGGGGGTGCCGGAAAACCTCAGTGTTCCTCTCGAGGGAGACCGGGATTTCGGGGAACTTTGTGGGTCGCATCAAGGGTGCCAAGTGCCCTTTCGACCTCCAATTCCTAACGTGGGACTTCTCCTGAGGCGCTGTAGCGGGAAGGGCTTCATCTTGCGATGACGGGGGAGCCACGTGGTTTTTCTCGAGTTACGGCGGGATTCTCGAGTTACGACGGGGAATTCAGGCTGCCTCTTGTGTTGGCCCAGGCAAGTCCAATCTTCCATTCGAGTTGCGAAGGAAAGCTGGGGATTGCTCTCGAGTGACTGCAGGGCCAATAGACCTCATCTAGGCTTGTGTCCAGAAGCCAATGTTCCTCTCCAGGGGCGACAGGGATCTCGGGGTTGCATTCCAGACGCACCCGGGGAGACAGGCATTCATCTCGAGTGGAAGCAAAGAACCCCGCTCTGCTCTCGAGTCGCGACGGGTATCTCTTGGAGCTCACTGGGTGGACTCAAGGGAGTCAAGCCTCCTGAGGCGTCTGGAGAGAGGTCGCGAGATTGGTCTCTAGGCCATGCAGGAGACGAAGGCCCTCATCTCTCGATGACGGGGGAATCTCGGGGTTGTTCTCGAGCGGCGGCCCCAGTGTGCGGTTTCTCACGAGGCACGACGGCGAGGTCAGTGAGCCTCTCGTGGGGCGCCAGGGAAGTCGGGTCTCCATGCGAGTGGCGAGGGGAGCGCGTCATTGCTCCCGAGCCATGGTAGGGGAGGGCCTCGAGACGTGTTGAAGAAGGTCTCTCGAGGTCTTTCGGGTTGAGGCAGGAAACCCTGGGTTCCCTCGACTTGTTGAGGGTTCTCATGGTGGCTCTGAGAAGCCAGGGAATGGAGGTGGGAGGGGCCTCTCGGGACTCCACTGGGTGGTGCATTGGAAGAGGGCCTCATCTCATTGAGGCAGAAGGTAAGGCAGAACGACAGGGTGAGACCAGGTTTCGGTGAACAGGCCCGACTGGGCAGGAAGTCCGGCCTTAAGTTGTGCCTGGAGGAGTGGGGGAAGGCCGGTCGAGCTGGTTTTGGAACCTGGGGTTTTTCCGAACGATGCACGGAAAAACTCCCCTTCGTGTTGACTGCATTCACAGGTGGAGTTCGGAGAGGTGTCCGGGCACCGGGTTCTTATCAAGAGGGGACCGGGAAATCGGGGTCCTACGGAATGTGGAACCACCCACGAGGCCACGTCTGGAATGTCTTCGTGAGACCGGCCTTCCTGAGGTGCGAAAGGTCGGGAACCCCTTCCAGACAAAGCAGGGAGTCGACCCTCCTGTCCAGATCAGGAGGGGAGAAAGGGCTCAGAGGAGGGGTGCCGGAAACCTCAGTGTTCCTCTCGAGGAGAGGGATTTCGGGAACTTTGTGGGTCGCATCAAGGGTGCCAAGTGCCCTTTCGACCTCCAATTCCTAACGTGGACTTCTTGTAACTACTCAAAAGGCTTTCATCTTGAGACGGGGGAGCCACGTGGTTTTCTCGAGTTCGGCGGGATTCTCGAGTTATCACATGTGGCCGGCAAAACCTCTTCAGGCAGGCAAGAGGATTTCCATTCGAGTTGCGAAGGAAACATTGCTCTCACCCAGGAATAGATCTCATCTGTGTCCAGAAGCCAATGTTCCTCTCCAGGGGCGACAGGGATCTCGGGGTTGCATTCCAGACGCACCCGGGGAGACAGGCATTCATCTCGAGTGGAAGCTAAGAACCCCGCTCTGCTCTCGGGGTATCTCTTGGAGCTCACTGGGTGGACTCAAGGGAGTCAAGCCTCCTGAGGCGTTTGGAGAGAGGTCGCTTCTCAGGCCATGCAGGGACGAAGGCCCTCATCTCTCAGCGGGGATCGGGGTTCTCAGCGGCGGCCCCAGTGTGCGGTTTCTCACGAGGACGACGCGAGGTCAGTGAGCCTCTCGTGGGCGCCAGGGAAGTCGGGTCTCCATGCGAGTGGCGAGGGGCCGGCTCCCGAGCCATGGTAGGGGAATCTGGCCTCGAGACGTGTTGAAGAAGGTCTCTCGAGGTCTTTCTCGGGTTGAGGCAGGAAACCCTGGGTTCCCTCGACTTGTGCAGGTGACCTCAGGGGGCTTCTCATGGTGGCTCTGAGAAGCCAGGGAAACTGGAGGTGGGAGGGGCCTCTCTGGACTCCACTGGGTTTGGTGCATTGGAAGAGGGCCTCATCTCCAGTTGAGGCAGGAACCGCAGGGTACCTCTGATTTCAGACTCCGATCGCAGGGTCCCTGCAGACTGGGGACAGGAGAGTCAGGCTTCGTCTTGGGTTGAGGCATGGAACTCCGCTTGCCTCTCGAGATGTCCCCGGGGAGAGAGGCCGCTTGTCGAGCTGTATTTGGAACCTGGGGTTTTTCCGAACGATGCACGGAAAAACTGCCCCTTCGTGTTGACTTCATTCACAGGGTGGAGTTCGGAGAGGTGTCCGGGCATCGGGTTCTTATCAAGAGGGGACCGGGAAATCGGGGTCCTACGGAATGTGGAACCACCCACGAGGCCACGTCTGGAATGTCTTCGTGAGACCGGCCTCATCCTGAGGTGCGACCGGAAGGTCGGGAACCCCTTCCAGACAAAGCAGGGGAGTCGACCCTCCTGTCCAGATCAGGAGGGGAGAAAGGGCTCAGAGGAGGGGGTGCCGGAAAACCTCAGTGTTCCTCTCGAGGGAGACCGGGATTTCGGGGAACTTTGTGGGTCGGATCAAGGGTGCCAAGTGCCCTTTCGACCTCCAATTCCTAACGTGGGACTTCTCCTGAGGCGCTGTAGCGGGAAAGGGCTTCATCTTGCGATGACGGGGGAGCCACGTGGTTTTTCTCGAGTTACGGCGGGATTCTCGAGTTACGACGGGGAATTCAGGCTGCCTCTTGTGTTGGCCCAGGCAAGTCCAATCTTCCATTCGAGTTGCGAAGGAAAGCTGGGGATTGCTCTCGAGTGACTGCAGGGCCAATAGACCTCATCTAGGCTTGTGTCCAGAAGCCAATGTTCCTCTCCAGGGGCGACAGGGATCTCGGGGTTGCATTCCAGACGCACCCGGGGAGACAGGCATTCATCTCGAGTGGAAGCAAAGAACCCCGCTCTGCTCTCGTATCGCGACGGGTATCTCTTGGAGCTCACTGGGTGGACTCAAGGGAGTCAAGCCTCCTGAGGCGTTTGGAGAGAGGTCGCGAGATTGGTCTCTAGGCCATGCAGGAGACGAAGGCCCTCATCTCTCGATGACGGGGAATCTCGGGGTTGTTCTCGAGCGGCGGCCCCAGTGTGCGGTTTCTCACGAGGTACGACGGCGAGGTCAGTGAGCCTCTCGTGGGGCGCCAGGGAAGTCGGGTCTCCATGCGAGTGGCGAGGGGAGCGCGTCATTGCTCCCGAGCCATGGTAGGGGAGGCCCAGACCCGTTGAAGAAGGTCTCTCGAGGTCTTTCGGGTTGAGGCAGGAAACCCTGGGTTCCCTCGACTTGTTGATTCAGGCTCTCAAACTGGAGGTGGGAGGGCCTCAGGGACTCCACTGGGCAAAGAGGCTCAAGAATTCGCCAGAAGGAGGCAGGAACGACAGGGTGAGACCAAGTTTCAGTGATCAAGGTCCCTGCAGACTGGGGACAGAGTCAGGCCTTGTCCTTAAGTTGTGCATGGAGGATAATGGGGAAGGGGTCGAGTCTTGCAGAAACCTGGGGTTTTTCCGAACGATGCACGGAAAAAGCTTCGTGTTGACTTCATTCACAGGTGGAGTTCGGAGGCCGGTCAACATTTTAAGACCTTTTCTTCAGGAAACCGGGGGTTCTCTGAATGTGGAACCACCCACGAGGCCACGTCTGGAATGTCTTCGTGAGACCGGCCTCATCCTGAGGTGCGACGGGAAGGTCGGACCCCTTCCAGACAAAGCAGGGGAGTCGAGGGTCCCAGATCAGGAGGGGAAAGGGCTCAGAGGAGGGGGTGCCGGAAACCTCAGTGTTCCTCTCAGGGAGACCGGGATTTCGGGAACTTTGTGGCGCATCAAGGGTGCCAAGTGCCCTTTCGACCTCCAATTCCTAACGTGGACTTCTTGTAACTACTCGGGAAAGGGCTTCATCTTGAGACGGGGGAGCCACTGGTGGTTCTCTCGAGTTGGGCGGGATCTCGAACAATCACATGTGGCCGGCAAAACCTATTCAGGCAGGCAAGAGGATTTCCAAGGAGTTTGAAGGAAACACTGTCACAGCCAGGAATAGATCTAGGCTTGTGTCCAGAAGCCAATGTTCCTCTCCAGGGGCGACAGGGATCTCGGGGTTGCATTCCAGACGCACCCGGGGAGACAGGCATTCATCTCGAGTGGAAGCAAAGAACCCCGCTCTGCTCTCGCGACGGGTATCTCTTGGAGCTCACTGGGTGGACTCAAGGGAGTCAAGCCTCCTGAGGCGTCTGGAGAGAGGTCGTCTCAGGCCATGCAGGAGACGAAGGCCCTCATCTCTCGATGCGGGGATCGGGGTTCTCAGCGGCGGCCCCAGTGTGCGGTTTCTCACGAGGACGACGGCGAGGTCAGTGAGCCTCTCGTGGGGCGCCAGGGAAGTCGGGTCTCCATGCGAGTGGCGAGGGGCCGGCTCCCGAGCCATGGTAGGGGAATCTGGCCTCGAGACGTGTTGAAGAAGGTCTCTCGAGGTCTTTCTCGGGTTGAGGCAGGAAACCCTGGGTTCCCTCGACTTGTGCAGGTGACCTCAGGGGGCTTCTCATGGTGGCTCTGAGAAGCCAGGGAAACTGGAGGTGGGAGGGGCCTCTCGGGACTCCACTGGGTTTGGTGCATTGGAAGAGGGCCTCATCTCCAGTTGAGGCAGGAACCGCAGGGTACCTCTGATTTCAGACTCCGATCGCAGGGTCCCTGCAGACTGGGGACAGGAGAGTCAGGCCTCGTCTTGGGTTGAGGCATGGAACTCCGCTTGCCTCTCGAGATGTCCCCGGGGAGAGAGGCCGCTTGTCGAGCTGTATTTGGAACCTGGGGTTTTTCCGAACGATGCACGGAAAAACTGCCCCTTCGTGTTGACTTCATTCACAGGGTGGAGTTCGGAGAGGTGTCCGGGCATCGGGTTCTTATCAAGAGGGGACCGGGAAATCGGGGTCCTACGGAATGTGGAACCACCCACGAGGCCACGTCTGGAATGTCTTCGTGAGACCGGCCTCATCCTGAGGTGCGACCGGAAGGTCGGGAACCCCTTCCAGACAAAGCAGGGGAGTCGACCCTCCTGTCCAGATCAGGAGGGGAGAAAGGGCTCAGAGGAGGGGGTGCCGGAAAACCTCAGTGTTCCTCTCGAGGGAGACCGGGATTTCGGGGAACTTTGTGGGTCGCATCAAGGGTGCCAAGTGCCCTTTCGACCTCCAATTCCTAACGTGGGACTTCTCCTGAGGCGCTGTAGCGGGAAAGGGCTTCATCTTGCGATGACGGGGGAGCCACGTGGTTTTTCTCGAGTTACGGCGGGATTCTCGAGTTACGACGGGGAATTCAGGCTGCCTCTTGTGTTGGCCCAGGCAAGTCCAATCTTCCATTCGAGTTGCGAAGGAAAGCTGGGGATTGCTCTCGAGTGACTGCAGGGCCAATAGACCTCATCTAGGCTTCTGTCCAGAAGCCAATGTTCCTCTCCAGGGGCGACAGGGATCTCGGGGTTGCATTCCAGACGCACCCGGGGAGACAGGCATTCATCTCGAGTGGAAGCAAAGAACCCCGCTCTGCTCTCGAATCGCGACGGGTATCTCTTGGAGCTCACTGGGTGGACTCAAGGGAGTCAAGCCTCCTGAGGCGTTTGGAGAGAGGTCGCGAGATTGGTCTCGAGGCCATGCAGGAGACGAAGGCCCTCATCTCTCGATGACGGGGGAATCTCGGGGTTGTTCTCGAGCGGCGGCCCCAGTGTGCGGTCTCTCACGAGGTACGACGGCGAGGTCAGTGAGCCTCTCGTGGGGCGCTAGGGAAGTCGGGTCTCCATGCGAGTGGCGAGGGGGAGCGCGTCACTGCTCCCGAGCCATGGTAGGGGAATCTGGCCTCCAGACGTGTTGAAGAAGGTCTCTCGAGGTCCTTCTCGGGTTGAGGCAGGAAACCCTGGGTTCCCTCGACTTGTGCAGGTGACCTCAGGGGGCTTCTCATGGTGGCTCTGAGAAGCCAGGGAAACTGGAGGTGGGAGGGGCCTCTCGGGACTCCACTGGGCTTGGTGCATTGGAAGAGGGCCTCATCTCCAGTTGAGGCAGGAACCGCAGGGTACCTCTGATTTCAGACTCCGATCGCAGGGTCCCTGCAGACTGGGGACAGGAGAGTCGGGCCTCGTCTTGGGTTGAGGCATGGAACTCCGCTTGCCTCTCGAGATGTCCCCGGGGAGAGAGGCCGCTTGTCGAGCTGTATTTGGAACCTGGGGATTTTTCCGAACGATGCACGGAAAAACTGCCCCTTCGTGTTGACTTCATTCACAGGGTGGAGTTCGGAGAGGTGTCCGGGCATCGGGTTCTTATCAAGAGGGGACCGGGAAATCGGGGTCCTACGGAATGTGGAACCACCCACGAGGCCACGTCTGGAATGTCTTCGTGAGACTGGCCTCATCCTGAGGTGCGACCGGAAGGTCGGGAACCCCTTCCAGACAAAGCAGGGGAGTCGACCCTCCTGTCCAGATCAGGAGGGGAGAAAGGGCTCAGAGGAGGGGGTGCTGGAAAACCTCAGTGTTCCTCTCGAGGGAGACCGGGATTTCGGGGAACTTTGTGGGTCGCATCAAGGGTGCCAAGTGCCCTTTCGACCTCCAATTCCTAACGTGGGACTTCTCCTGAGGCGCTGTAGTGGGAAAGGGCTTCATCTTGCGGTGACGGGGGAGCCACGTGGTTTTTCTCAAGTTACGGCGGGATTCTCGAGTTACGACGGGGAATTCAGGCTGCCTCTTGTGTTGGCCCAGGCAAGTCCAATCTTCCATTCGAGTTGCGAAGGAAAGCTGGGGATTGCTCTCGAGTGACTGCAGGGCCAATAGACCTCATCTAGGCTTGTGTCCAGAAGCCAATGTTCCTCTCCAGGGGCGACAGGGATCTCGGGGTTGCATTCCAGACGCACCCGGGGAGATAGGCATTCATCTCGAGTGGAAGCAAAGAACCCCGCTCTGCTCTCGAATCGCGACGGGTATCTCTTGGAGCTCACTGGGTGGACTCAAGTGAGTCAAGCCTCCTGAGGCGTTTGGAGAGAGGTCGCGAGATTGGTCTCTAGGCCATGCAGGAGACGAAGGCCCTCATCTCTCGATGACGGGGGAATCTCGGGGTTGTTCTCGAGCGGCGGTCCCAGTGTGCGGTTTCTCACGAGGTGCGACGGCGAGGTCAGTGAGCCTCTCGTGGGGCGCCAGGGAAGTCGGGTCTCCATGCGAGTGGCGAGGGGAGCGCGTCATTGCTCCCGAGCCATGGTAGGGGAATCTGGCCTCGAGACGTGTTGAAGAAGGTCTCTCGAGGTCTTTCCCGGGTTGAGGCAGGAAACCCTGGGTTCCCTCGACTTGTGCAGGTGACCTCAGGGGGCTTCTCGTGGTGGCTCTGAGAAGCCAGGGAAACTGGAGGTGGGAGGGGCCTCTCGGGACTCCACTGGGTTTGGTGCATTGGAAGAGGGCCTCATCTCCAGTTGAGGCAGGAACCGCAGGGTACCTCTGATTTCAGACTCCGATCGCAGGGTCCCTGCAGACTGGGGACAGGAGAGTCTGGCCTCGTCTTGGGTTGAGGCATGGAACTCCGCCTGCCTCTCGAGATGTCCCCGGGGAGAGAGGCCGCTTGTCGAGCTGTATTTGGAACCTGGGGTTTTTCCGAACGATGCACGAAAAAACTGCCCCTTCGTGTTGACTTCATTTACAGGGTGGAGTTCGGAGAGGTGTCCGGGCATCGGGTTCTTGTCAAGAGGGGACCGGGAAATCGGGGTCCTACGGAATGTGGAACCACCCACGAGGCCACGTCTGGAATGTCTTCGTGAGACCGGCCTCATCCTGAGGTGCGACCGGAAGGTCGGGAACCCCTTCCAGACAAAGCAGGGGAGTCGACCCTCCTGTCCAGATCAGGAGGGGAGAAAGGGCTCAGAGGAGGGGGTGCCGGAAAACCTCAGTGTTCCTCTCGAGGGAGACCGGGATTTCGGGGAACTTTGTGGGTCGCATCAAGGGTGCCGAGTGCCCTTTCGACCTCCAATTCCTAACGTGGGACTTCTCCTGAGGCGCTGTAGCGGGAAAGGGCTTCATCTTGCGATGACGGGGGAGCCACGTGGTTTTTCTCGAGTTACGGCGGGATTCTCGAGTTACGACGGGGAATTCAGGCTGCCTCTTGTGTTGGCCCAGGCAAGTCCAATCTTCCATTCGAGTTGCGAAGGAAAGCTGGGGATTGCTCTCGAGTGACTGCAGGGCCAATAGACCTCATCTAGGCTTGTGTCCAGAAGCCAATGTTCCTCTCCAGGGGCGACAGGGATCTCGGGGTTGCATTCCAGACGCACCCGGGGAGACAGGCATTCATCTCGAGTGGAAGCAAAGAACCCCGCTCTGCTCTCGAATCGCGACGGGTATCTCTTGGAGCTCACTGGGTGGACTCAAGGGAGTCAAGCCTCCTGAGGCGTTTGGAGAGAGGTCGCGAGATTGGTCGCTAGGCCATGCAGGAGACGAAGGCCCTCATCTCTCGATGACGGGGGAATCTCGGGGTTGTTCTCGAGCGGCGGCCCCAGTGTGCGGTTTCTCACGAGGTACGACGGCGAGGTCAGTGAGCCTCTCGTGGGGCGCCAGGGAAGTCGGGTCTCCATGCGAGTGGCGAGGGGAGCGCGTCATTGCTCCCGAGCCATGGTAGGGGAATCTGGCCTCGAGACGTGTTGAAGAAGGTCTCTCGAGGTCTTTCGGGTTGAGGCAGGAAACCCTGGGTTCCCTCGACTTGTGCAGGTGACCTCAGGGGGCTTCTCATGGTGGCTCTGAGAAGCCAGGGAAACTGGAGGTGGGAGGGGCCTCTCGGGACCCCACTGGGTTTGGTGCACTGGAAGAGGGCCTCATCTCCAGTTGAGGCAGGAACCGCAGGGTACCTCTGATTTCAGACTCCGATCGCAGGGTCCCTGCAGACTGGGGACAGGAGAGTCGGGCCTCGTCTTGGGTTGAGGCATGGAACTCCGCTTGCCTCTCGAGATGTCCCCGGGGAGAGAGGCCGCTTGTCGAGCTGGTTTTGGAACCTGGGGTTTTTCCGAACGATGCACGGAAAAACTGCCCCTTCGTGTTGACTTCATTCACAGGGTGGAGTTCGGAGAGGTGTCCGGGCATCGGGTTCTTATCAAGAGGGGACCGGGAAGTCGGGGTCCTACGGAATGTGGAACCACCCACGAGGCCACGTCTGGAATGTCTTCGTGAGACCGGCCTCATCCTGAGGTGCGACCGGAAGGTCGGGAACCCCTTCCAGACAAAGCAGGGGAGTCGACCCTCCTGTCCAGATCAGGAGAGAAAGGGCTCAGAGGAGGGGGTGCCGGAAAACCTCAGTGTTCCTCTCGAGGGAGACCGGGATTTCGGGGAACTTTGTGGGTCGCATCAAGGGTGCCAAGTGCCCTTTCGACCTCCAATTCCTAACGTGGGACTTCTCCTGAGGCGCTGTAGCGGGAAAGGGCTTCATCTTGCGATGACGGGGGAGCCACGTGGTTTTTCTCGAGTTACGGCGGGATTCTCGAGTTACGACGGGGAATTCAGGCTGCCTCTTGTGTTGGCCCAGGCAAGTCCAATCTTCCATTCGAGTTGCGAAGGAAAGCTGGGGATTGCTCTCGAGTGACTGCAGGGCCAATAGACCTCATCTAGGCTTGTGTCCAGAAGCCAATGTTCCTCTCCAGGGGCGACAGGGATCTCGGGGTTGCATTCCAGACGCACCCGGGGAGACAGGCATTCATCTCGAGTGGAAGCAAAGAACCCCGCTCTGCTCTCGAATCGCGACGGGTATCTCTTGGAGCTCACTGGGTGGACTCAAGGGAGTCAAGCCTCCTGAGGCGTTTGGAGAGAGGTCGCGAGATTGGTCTCTAGGCCATGCAGGAGACGAAGGCCCTCATCTCTCGATGACGGGGGAATCTCGGGGTTGTTCTCGAGCGGCGGCCCCAGTGTGCGGTTTCTCACGAGGTACGACGGCGAGGTCAGTGAGCCTCTCGTGGGGCGCCAGGGAAGTCGGGTCTCCATGCGAGTGGCGAGGGGAGCGCGTCATTGCTCCCGAGCCATGGTAGGGAATCTGGCCTCGAGACGTGTTGAAGAAGGTCTCTCGAGGTCTTTCCCGGGTTGAGGCAGGAAACCCTGGGTTCCCTCGACTTTTGCAGGTGACCTCAGGGGTCTTCTCATGGTGGCTCTGAGAAGCCAGGGAACCTGGAGGTGGGAGGGGCCTCTCGGGACTCCACTGGGTTTGGTGCATTGGAAGAGGGCCTCATCTCCAGTTGAGGCAGGAACCGCAGGGTACCTCTGATTTCAGACTCCGATCGCAGGGTCCCTGCAGACTGGGGACAGGAGAGTCAGGCCTCGTCTTGGGTTGAGGCATGGAACTCCGCTTGCCTCTCGAGATGTCCCCGGGGAGAGAGGCCGCTTGTCGAGCTGTATTTGGAACCTGGGGTTTTTCCGAACGATGCACGGAAAAACTGCCCCTTCGTGTTGACTTCATTCACAGGGTGGAGTTCGGAGTGGTGTCCGGGCATCGGGTTCTTATCAAGAGGGGACCGGGAAATCGGGGTCCTACGGAATGTGGAACCACCCACGAGGCCACGTCTGGAATGTCTTCGTGAGACCGGCCTCATCCTGAGGTGCGACCGGAAGGTCGGGAACCCCTTCCAGACAAAGCAGGGGAGTCGACCCTCCTGTCCAGATCAGGAGGGGAGAAAGGGCTCAGAGGAGGGGGTGCCGGAAAACCTCAGTGTTCCTCTCGAGGGAGACCGGGATTTCGGGGAACTTTGTGGGTCGCATCAAGGGTGCCAAGTGCCCTTTCGACCTCCAATTCCTAACGTGGGACTTCTCCTGAGGCGCTGTAGCGGGAAAGGGCTTCATCTTGCGATGACGGGGGAGCCACGTGGTTTTTCTCGAGTTACGGCGGGATTCTCGAGTTACGACGGGGAATTCAGGCTGCCTCTTGTGTTGGCCCAGGCAAGTCCAATCTTCCATTCGAGTTGCGAAGGAAAGCTGGGGATTGCTCTCGAGTGACTGCAGGGCCAATAGACCTCATCTAGGCTTGTGTCCAGAAGCCAATGTTCCTCTCCAGGGGCGACAGGGATCTCGGGGTTGCATTCCAGACGCACCCGGGGAGACAGGCATTCATCTCGAGTGGAAGCAAAGAACCCCGCTCTGCTCTCGAATCGCGACGGGTATCTCTTGGAGCTCACTGGGTGGACTCAAGGGAGTCAAGCCTCCTGAGGCGTTTGGAGAGAGGTCGCGAGATTGGTCTCTAGGCCATGCAGGAGACGAAGGCCCTCATCTCTCGATGACGGGGGAATCTCGGGGTTGTTCTCGAGCGGCGGCCCCAGTGTGCGGTTTCTCACGAGGTACGACGGCGAGGTCAGTGAGCCTCTCGTGGGGCGCCAGGGAAGTCGGGTCTCCATGCGAGTGGCGAGGGGAGCGCGTCATTGCTCCCGAGCCATGGTAGGGGAATCTGGCCTCGAGACGTGTTGAAGAAGGTCTCTCGAGGTCTTTCTCGGGTTGAGGCAGGAAACCCTGGGTTCCCTCGACTTGTGCAGGTGACCTCAGGGGGCTTCTCATGGTGGCTCTGAGAAGCCAGGGAAACTGGAGGTGGGAGGGGCCTCTCGGGACTCCACTGGGTTTGGTGCATTGGAAGAGGGCCTCATCTCCAGTTGAGGCAGGAACCGCAGGGTACCTCTGATTTCAGACTCCGATCGCAGGGTCCCTGCAGACTGGGGACAGGAGAGTCAGGCCTCGTCTTGGGTTGAGGCATGGAACTCCGCTTGCCTCTCGAGATGTCCCCGGGGAGAGAGGCCGCTTGTCGAGCTGTATTTGGAACCTGGGGTTTTTCCGAACGATGCACGGAAAAACTGCCCCTTCGTGTTGACTTCATTCACAGGGTGGAGTTCGGAGAGGTGTCCGGGCATCGGGTTCTTATCAAGAGGGGACCGGGAAATCAGGGTCCTACGGAATGTGGAACCACCCACGAGGCCACGTCTGGAATGTCTTCGTGAGACCGGCCTCATCCTGAGGTGCGACCGGAAGGTCGGGAACCCCTTCCAGACAAAGCAGGGGAGTCGACCCTCCTGTCCAGATCAGGAGGGGAGAAAGGGCTCAGAGGAGGGGGTGCCGGAAAACCTCAGTGTTCCTCTCGAGGGAGACCGGGATTTCGGGGAACTTTGTGGGTTGCATCAAGGGTGCCAAGTGCCCTTTCGACCTCCAATTCCTAACGTGGGACTTCTCCTGAGGCGCTGTAGCGGGAAAGGGCTTCATCTTGCGATGACGGGAGAGCCACGTGGTTTTTCTCGAGTTACGGCGGGATTCTCGAGTTACGACGAGGAATTCAGGCTGCCTCTTGTGTTGGCCCAGGCAAGTCCAATCTTCCATTCGAGTTGCGAAGGAAAGCTGGGGATTGCTCTCGAGTGACTGCAGGGCCAATAGACCTCATCTAGGCTTGTGTCCAGAAGCCAATGTTCCTCTCCAGGGGCGACAGGCATCTCGGGGTTGCATTCCAGACGCACCCGGGGAGACAGGCATTCATCTCGAGTGGAAGCAAAGAACCCCGCTCTGCTCTCGAATCGCGACGGGTATCTCTTGGAGCTCACTGGGTGGACTCAAGGGAGTCAAGCCTCCTGAGGCGTTTGGAGAGAGGTCGCGAGATTGGTCTCTAGGCCATGCAGGAGACGAAGGCCCTCATCTCTCGATGACGGGGAATCTCGGGGTTGTTCTCGAGCGGCGGCCCCAGTGTGCGGTTTCTCACGAGGTACGGCGGCGAGGTCAGTGAGCCTCTCGTGGGGCGCCAGGGAAGTCGGGTCTCCATGCGAGTGGCGAGGGGAGCGCGTCACTGCTCCCGAGCCATGGTAGGGGAATCTGGCCTCGAGACGCGTTGAAGAAGGTCTCTCGAGGTCTTTCGGGTTGAGGCAGAAACCCTGGGTTCCCTGACTTGTTGAGGGCTTCTCATGGTGGCTCTGAGAAGCCAGGGACTGGAGGTGGGAGGGGCCTCTCGGGACCCCACTGGGTTTGGTGCATTGGAAGAGGGCCTCATCTCCAGTTGAGGCAGGAACCGCAGGGTGCCTCTGATTTCAGACTCCGATCGCAGGGTCCCTGCAGACTGGGGACAGGAGAGTCAGGCCTCGTCTTGGGTTGAGGCATGGAACTCCGCTTGCCTCTCGAGATGTCCCCGGGGAGAGAGGCCGTCGAGCTGTATTTGGAACCTGGGGTTTTTCCGAACGATGCACGGAAAAACTGCCTCTTCGTGTTGACTTCATTCACAGGGTGGAGTTCGGAGAGGTGTCCAGGCATCGGGTTCTTATCAAGAGGGGACCGGGAAATCGGGGTCTCACGGAATGTGGAACCACCCACGAGGCCACGTCTGGAATGTCTTCGTGAGACCGGCCTCATCCTGAGGTGCGACCGGAAGGTCGGGAACCCCTTCCAGACAAAGCAGGGGAGTCGACCCTCCTGTCCAGATCAGGAGGGGAGAAAGGGCTCAGAGGAGGGGGTGCCGGAAAACCTCAATGCTCCTCTCGAGGGAGACCGGGATTTCGGGGAACTTTGTGGGTCGCATCAAGGGTGCAAAGTGCCCTTTCGACCTCCAATTGCTAACGTGGGACTTCTCCTGAGGCGCTGTAGCGGGAAAGGGCTTCATCTTGCGATGACGGGGGAGCCACGTGGTTTTTCTCGAGTTACGGCGGGATTCTCGAGTTACGACGGGGAATTCAGGCTGCCTCTTGTGTTGGCCCAGGCAAGTCCAATCTTCCATTCGAGTTGCGAAGGAAAGCTGGGGATTGCTCTCGAGTGACTGCAGGGCCAATAGACCTCATCTAGGCTTGTGTCCAGAAGCCAATGTTCCTCTCCAGGGGCGACAGGGATCTCGGGGTTGCATTCCAGACGCACCCGGGGAGACAGGCATTCATCTCGAGTGGAAGCAAAGAACCCCGCTCTGCTCTCGAATCGCGACGGGTATCTCTTGGAGCTCACTGGGTGGACTCAAGGGAGTCAAGCCTCCTGAGGCGTTTGGAGAGAGGTCGCGAGATTGGTCTCAGGCCATGCAGGAGACGAAGGCCCTCATCTCTCGATGACGGGGGAATCTCGGGGTTGTTCTCGAGCGGCGGCCCCAGTGTGCGGTTTCTCACGAGGTACGACGGCGAGATCAGTGAGCCTCTCGTGGGGCGCCAGGGAAGTCGGGTCTCCATGCGAGTGGTGAGGGGGAGCGCGTCAGTGCTCCCGAGCCATGGTAGGGGAATCTGGCCTCGAGACGTGTTGAAGAAGGTCTCTCGAGGTCTTTCTCGGGTTGAGGCAGGAAACCCTGGGTTCCCTCGACTTGTGCAGGTGACCTCAGGGGGCTTCTCATGGTGGCTCTGAGAAGCCAGGGAAACTGGAGGTGGGAGGGGCCTCTCGGGACCCACTGGGTTTGGTGCATTGGAAGAGGGCCTCATCTCCAGTTGAGGCAGGAACCGCAGGGTACCTCTGATTTCAGACTCCGATCGCAGGGTCCCTGCAGACTGGGGACAGGAGAGTCAGGCCTCGTCTTGGGTTGAGGCATGGAACTCCGCTTGCCTCTCGAGATGTCCCCGGGGAGAGAGGCCGCTTGTCGAGCTGTATTTGGAACCTGGGGTTTTTCCGAACGATGCACGGAAAAACTGCCCCTTCGTGTTGACTTCATTCACAGGGTGGAGTTCGGAGAGGTGTCCGAGCATCGGGTTCTTATCAAGAGGGGACCGGGAAATCGGGGTCCTACGGAATGTGGAACCACCCACGAGGCCACGTCTGGAATGTCTTCGTGAGACCGGCCTCATCCTGAGGTGCGACCGGAAGGTCGGGAACCCCTTCCAGACAAAGCAGGGGAGTCGACCCTCCTGTCCAGATCAGGAGGGGAGAAAGGGCTCAGAGGAGGGGTGCCGGAAAACCTCAGTGTTCCTCTCGAGGGAGACCGGGATTTCGGGGAACTTTGTGGGTCGCATCAAGGGTGCCAAGTGCCCTTTCGACCTCCAATTCCTAACGTGGGACTTCTCCTGAGGCGCTGTAGCGGGAAGGGCTTCATCTTGCGATGACGGGGGAGCCACGTGGTTTTTCTCGAGTTACGGCGTGATTCTCGAGTTACGACGGGGAATTCAGGCTGCCTCTTGTGTTGGCCCAGGCAAGTCCAATCTTCCATTCGAGTTGCGAAGGAAAGCTGGAGATTGCTCTCGAGTGACTGCAGGGCCAATAGACCTCATCTAGGCTTGTGTCCAGAAGCCAATGTTCCTCTCCAGGGGCGACAGGGATCTCGGGGTTGCATTCCAGACGCACCCGAGGAGACAGGCATTCATCTCGAGTGGAAGCAAAGAACCCCGCTCTGCTCTCGATCGCGACGGGTATCTCTTGGAGCTCACTGGGTGGACTCAAGGGAGTCAAGCCTCCTGAGGCGTTTGGAGAGAGGTCGCGAGATTGGTCTCTAGGCCATGCAGGAGACGAAGGCCCTCATCTCTCGATGACGGGGGAATCTCGGGGTTGTTCTCGAGCGGCGGCCCCAGTGTGCGGTTTCTCACGAGGTACGACGGCGAGGTCAGTGAGCCTCTCGTGGGGCGCCAGGGAAGTCGGGTCTCCATGCGAGTGGCGAGGGGAGCGCGTCATTGCTCCCGAGCATGGTAGGGGAGGGCATCTGAGCCCGTTGAAGAAGGGTCTCTCGAGGTCTTTCGGGTTGGGCAGAAGGGTTCCCTGCTTGTGCAGGTGACCTCAGGCTTCTCATGGTGGCTAGAAGAGGAAACTGAGGTGAGGAGCCTCCCAGGAGCGGAAGAGGCTTGGAAGATTCAGCCAGATGAGTGCAGGGAACCGACAGGGTACCTCTGATTTCAGACTCCGACAAGGCCCGCAGACTGGGGACAGGAGAGTAGGCCTTTGTCTTGAGTTGTGCATGGAGGAGAATGGGGGAAGGGGTCGAGCTGTTTTGGAACCTGGGGTTTTTCCGAACGATGCACGGAAAAAGCCTTCGGTGACTGCATTCTTCTGGAGTTCGGAGGGTGTCCGGGAACATGTTAAGACCTGACTTCCGGAAAACGGGGTCCTACGGAATGTGGAACCACCCACGAGGCCACGTCTGGAATGTCTTCGTGAGAACGGCCTCATCCTGAGGTGCGACAGGAAGGTCGGGAACCCCTTCCAGACAAAGCAGGGGAGTCGACCCTCCTGTCCAGATCAGGAGGAGAAAGGGCTCAGAGGAGGGGGTTAAGGAAACCTCAGTGTTCCTCTCAGGGAGAGGGATTTCGGGAACTTTGTGGGTCGCATCAAGGGTGCCAAGTGCCCTTTCGACCTCCAATTCCTAACGTGGGACTTCTCCTGACGTTGTAGCGGGAAAGGGCTTCATCTTGCGATGACGGGGGAGCCACTGGTTTTTCTCGAGTTACGGCGGGATTCTCGAGTTACGAATCTCTTGTTGGCCCAGGCAAGTCCAATCTTCCATTCGAGTTGCGAAGGAAAGCTGGGGATTGCTCTCGAGTGACTGCAGGGCCAATAGACCTCATCTAGGCTTGTGTCCAGAAGCCAATGTTCCTCTCCAGGGGGACAGGGAGGGCAGACGCACCCGGGGAGACAGGCATTCATCTGGAAGCAAAGCAAACCCCGCTGCTCTGGAGTCGGCGGGTATCTCTTGGAGCTCACTGGGTGGACTCAAGGGAGTCAAGCCTCCTGAGCGTTTGGAGAGAGGTCGCGAGATTGGTCTCTATGACCATGCATGAGGCGGAGTTCCCTCACGGCTCCCCAGTGTGGGTTTCTCACGAGGTACGACGGCGAGGTCAGTGAGCCTCTCGTGGGGCGCCAGGGAAGTCGGGTCTCCATGCGAGTGGCGAGGGGCGCGGCTCCCGAGCCATGGTAGGGGAATCTGGCCTCGAGACGTGTTGAAGAAGGTCTCTCGAGGTCTTTCTCGGGTTGAGGCAGGAAACCCTGGGTTCCCTCGACTTGTGCAGGTGACCTCAGGGGGCTTCTCATGGTGGCTCTGAGAAGCCAGGGAAACTGGAGGTGGGAGGGGCCTCTCGGGACTCCACTGGGTTTGGTGCATTGGAAGAGGGCCTCATCTCCAGTTGAGGCAGGAACCGCAGGGTACCTCTGATTTCAGACTCCGATCGCAGGGTCCCTGCAGACTGGGGACAGGAGAGTCAGGCCTCGTCTTGGGTTGAGGCATGGAACTCCGCTTGCCTCTCGAGATGTCCCCGGGGAGAGAGGCCGCTTGTCGAGCTGTATTTGGAACCTGGGGTTTTTCCGAACGATGCACGGAAAAACTGCCCCTTCGTGTTGACTTCATTCACAGGGTGGAGTTCGGAGAGGTGTCCGGGCATCGGGTTCTTATCAAGAGGGGACCGGGAAATCGGGGTCCTACGGAATGTGGAACCACCCACGAGGCCACGTCTGGAATGTCTTCGTGAGACCGGCCTCATCCTGAGGTGCGACCGGAAGGTCGGGAACCCCTTCCAGACAAAGCAGGGGAGTCGACCCTCCTGTCCAGATCAGGAGGGGAGAAAGGGCTCAGAGGAGGGGGTGCCGGAAAACCTCAGTGTTCCTCTCGAGGGAGACCGGGATTTCGGGGAACTTTGTGGGTCGCATCAAGGGTGCCAAGTGCCCTTTCGACCTCCAATTCCTAACGTGGGACTTCTCCTGAGGCGCTGTAGCGGGAAAGGGCTTCATCTTGCGATGACGGGGGAGCCACGTGGTTTTTCTCGAGTTACGGCGGGATTCTCGAGTTACGACGGGGAATTCAGGCTGCCTCTTGTGTTGGCCCAGGCAAGTCCAATCTTCCATTCGAGTTGCGAAGGAAAGCTGGGGATTGCTCTCGAGTGACTGCAGGGCCAATAGACCTCATCTAGGCTTGTGTCCAGAAGCCAATGTTCCTCTCCAGGGGCGACAGGGATCTCGGGGTTGCATTCCAGACGCACCCGGGGAGACAGGCATTCATCTCGAGTGGAAGCAAAGAACCCCGCTCTGCTCTCGAATCGCGACGGGTATCTCTTGGAGCTCACTGGGTGGACTCAAGGGAGTCAAGCCTCCTGAGGCGTTTGGAGAGAGGTCGCGAGATTGGTCTCTAGGCCATGCAGGAGACGAAGGCCCTCATCTCTCGATGACGGGGGAATCTCGGGGTTGTTCTCGAGCGGCGGCCCCAGTGTGCGGTTTCTCACGAGGTACGACGGCGAGGTCAGTGAGCCTCTCGTGGGGCGCCAGGGAAGTCGGGTCTCCATGCGAGTGGCGAGGGGAGCGCGTCATTGCTCCCGAGCCATGGTAGGGGAATCTGGCCTCGAGACGTGTTGAAGAAGGTCTCTCGAGGTCTTTCTCGGGTTGAGGCAGGAAACCCTGGGTTCCCTCGACTTGTGCAGGTGACCTCAGGGGGCTTCTCATGGTGGCTCTGAGAAGCCAGGGAAACTGGAGGTGGGAGGGGCCTCTCGGGACTCCACTGGGTTTGGTGCATTGGAAGAGGGCCTCATCTCCAGTTGAGGCAGGAACCGCAGGGTACCTCTGATTTCAGACTCCGATCGCAGGGTCCCTGCAGACTGGGGACAGGAGAGTCAGGCCTCGTGTTGGGTTGAGGCATGGAACTCCGCTTGCCTCTCGAGATGTCCCCGGGGCGAGAGGCCGCTTGTCGAGCTGTATTTGGAACCTGGGGTTTTTCCGAACGATGCACGGAAAAACTGCCCCTTCGTGTTGACTTCATTCACAGGGTGGAGTTCGGAGAGGTGTCCGGGCATCGGGTTCTTATCAAGAGGGGACCGGGAAATCGGGGTCCTACGGAATGTGGAACCACCCACGAGGCCACGTCTGGAATGTCTTCGTGAGACCGGCCTCATCCTGAGGTGCGACCGGAAGGTCGGGAACCCCTTCCAGACAAAGCAGGGGAGTCGACCCTCCTGTCCAGATCAGGAGGGGAGAAAGGGCTCAGAGGAGGGGTGCCGGAAAACCTCAGTGTTCCTCTCGAGGGAGACCGGGATTTCGGGGAACTTTGTGGGTCGCATCAAGGGTGCCAAGTGCCCTTTCGACCTCCAATTCCTAACGTGGGACTTCTCCTGAGGCGCTGTAGCGGGAAAGGGCTTCATCTTGCGATGACGGGGGAGCCACGTGGTTTTTCTCGAGTTACGGCGGGATTCTCGAGTTACGACGGGGAATTCAGGCTGCCTCTTGTGTTGGCCCAGGCAAGTCCAATCTTCCATTCGAGTTGCGAAGGAAAGCTGGGGGTTGCTCTCGAGTGACTGCAGGGCCAATAGACCTCATCTAGGCTTGTGTCCAGAAGCCAATGTTCCTCTCCAGGGGCGACAGGGATCTCGGGGTTGCATTCCAGACGCACCCGGGGAGACAGGCATTCATCTCGAGTGGAAGCAAAGAACCCCGCTCTGCTCTCGAATCGCGACGGGTATCTCTTGGAGCTCACTGGGTGGACTCAAGGGAGTCAAGCCTCCTGAGGCGTTTGGAGAGAGGTCGCGAGATTGGTCTCTAGGCCATGCAGGAGACGAAGGCCCTCATCTCTCGATGACGGGGGAATCTCGAGGTTGTTCTCGAGCGGCGGCCCCAGTGTGCGGTTTCTCACGAGGTACGACGGCGAGGTCAGTGAGCCTCTCGTGGGGCGCCAGGGAAGTCGGGTCTCCATGCGAGTGGCGAGGGGGAGCGCGTCACTGCTCCCGAGCCATGGTAGGGGAATCTGGCCTCGAGACGTGTTGAAGAAGGTCTCTCGAGGTCTTTCGGGTTGAGGCAGGAAACCCTGCTTCCCTCGATGGTTTCAGGTCTCAGGAATGGAGGTGGGAGGGCTCAGTGAGGAAACTCAGTGGTGGAAAGGGCTCATCTCAGTTGAGGCAGGAACGGCAGGGTAAGAACGACAGGGTCAGACTGGTGACAGGAGAGTCAGGCCCCTTGGGTTTCAGAGTAGTCCACCCTTAAGTTGTGCATGGAGGAGAGTGGGGGAAGGGTCGAGTCTTGCATTTGGAACCTGGGGTTTTTTCCGAACGATGCACGGAAAAAGCTTCGGTGACTTGCATCACTTGGAGTTCGGAGGCCCGGGAACATTTTAAGAGGGGTCTTCGGAAATCGGGGTCTACGGAATGTGGAACCACCCACGAGGCCACGTCTGGAATGTCTTCGTGAACCGGCCATCCTGAGAGCGACGTGGTGGGCCCCTTCCAGACAAAGCAGGGAGTCGACGGTCCCAGGTCCAAACAGGAAAGGGACTCCTCAGAGGAGGGGAGAAATCAAACCTCCAGGGACCTCAGAGAAGAGGATTTGGGAACTTTGTGGCGCACAAGGGTGCATCAAGTGCCAACCTTTCGACCTCCAATTCCTAACGTGGGATCTTGTGACGCTCAAAAGAATTGTCTTGAGACGGGGGAGCCACGTGGTTTTTCTCGAGTTACGAGGGATCTGAGTTATCACATGTGGCCCAGGCAAGTCCAATCTTCCATTCAGGCAGGCAAGAGGATTTCCAGGAGTTTGAAGGAAACTGTCAGGGCCAGGACCTCATCTAGGCTTGTGTCCAGAAGCCAATGTTCCTCTCCAGGGGCGACAGGGATCTCGGGGAGACGCACCCGGGGAGACAGGCATTCATCTGGAGAAAGCTCAAGCAGAAAGTCGGCTCTCTGGTCCTGGGGGTGTCTGCTTGGAGGTTTCAGGGGGACTCCTGAGGCTCGGTCCGTGCTTGCGTTTGACGAGCCTCATTCTCGATGACGGGGGCATGGGGGAGTTCCTCTCATCCGGCAGTGTGCGGTTTCTCAGAGGCGCGGCAGGTCCTGACGGTGACGCGTGGAAAGTGCGGGTCTCCATGCGAGTGGCGAGGGGGGCGCCATTGCTCCCGAGCTCATGGCCAGGTAGGGGAATCTGGCCTCGAGACGCGTTGAAGAAGGTCTCTCGAGGTCTTTCTCGGGTTGAGGCAGGAAACCCTGGGTTCCCTCGACTTGTGCAGGTGACCTCAGGGGGCTTCTCATGGTGGCTCTGAGAAGCCAGGGAACCTGGAGGTGGGAGGGGCCTCTCGGGACCCCACTGGGTTTGGTGTATTGGAAGAGGGCCTCATCTCCAGTTGAGGCAGGAACCGCAGGGTACCTCTGATTTCAGACTCCGATCCCAGGGTCCCTGCAGACTGGGGACAGGAGAGTCAGGCCTCGTCTTGGGTGGAGGCATGGAACTCCGCTTGCCTCTCGAGATGTCCCCGGGGTGAGAGGCCGCTTGTCGAGCTGTATTTGGAACCTGGGGTTTTTTCCGAACGATGCACGGAAAAACTGCCCCTTCGTGTTGACTTCATTCACAGGGTGGAGTCCGGAGAGGTGTCCGGGCATCGGGTCCTTATCAAGAGGGGACCGGGAAATCGGGGTCCTACGGAATGTGGAACCACCCACGAGGCCACGTCTGGAATGTCTTCGTGAGACCGGCCTCATCCCGAGGTGCGACCGGAAGGTCGGGAACCCCTTCCAGATAAAGCAGGGGAGTCGACCCTCCTGTCCAGATCAGGAGGGGAGAAAGGGCTCAGAGGAGGGGGTGCCGGAAATCCTCAGTGTTCCTCTCGAGGGAGACCGGGATTTCGGGGAACCTTGTGGGTCGCATCAAGGGTGCCAAGTGCCCTTTCGACCTCCAATCCCTAACGTGGGACTTCTCCTGAGGCGCTGTAGCGGGAAAGGGCTTCATCTTGCGATGACGGGGGAGCCACGTGGTTTTTCTCGAGTTACGGCGGGATTCTCGAGTTACGACGGGGAATTCAGGCTGCCTCTTGTGTTGGCCCAGGCAAGTCCAGTCTTCCATTCGAGTTGCGAAGGAAAGCTGGGGATTGGTCTCGAGTGACTGCAGCGCCAATAGACCTCATCTAGGCTTGTGTCCAGAAGTCAATGTTCCTCTCCAGGGGCGACAGGGATCTCGGGGTTGCATTCCAGATGCACCCGGGGAGACAGGCATTCATCTCGAGTGGAAGCCAAGAAGCCCGCTCTGCTCTCGAGTCGCGACGGGCATCTCTTGGAGCTCACTGTGTGGACTCAAGGGAGTCAAGCCTCCTGAGGCGTTTGGAGAGAGGTCGCGAGATTGGTCTCTAGGCCATGCAGGAGACGAAGGCCCTCATCTCTCGATGACGGGGAATCTCGGGGTTGTTCTCGAGCGGCGCCCCCAGTGTGCGGTTTCTCACGAGGTACGACGGCGTGGTCAGTGAGCCTCTCGTGGGGCGCCAGGGAAGTCGGGTCTCCATGCGAGTGGCGAGGGGAGCGCGTCATTGCTCCCGAGCCATGGTAGGGGAATCTGGCCTCGAGACGCGTTGAAGAAGGTCTCTCGAGGTCTTTCTCGGGTTGAGGCAGGAAACCCTGGTTTCCCTCGACTTGTGCAGGTGACCTCAGGGGGCTTCTCATGGTGGCTCTGAGAGGCCAGGGAACCTGGAGGTGGGAGGGGCCTCTCGGGACCCCACTGGGTTTGGTGCATTGGAAGAGGGCCTCATCTCCAGTTGAGGCAGGAACTGCAGGGTACCTCTGATTTCAGACTCCGATCGCAGGGTCCCTGCAGACTGGGGACAGGAGAGTCAGGCCTCGTCTTGGGTGGAGGCATGGAACTCCGCTTGCCTCTCGAGATGTCCCCAGGGAGAGAGGCCGCTTGTCGAGCTGCATTTGGAACCTGGGGTTTTTCCGAACGATGCACGGAAAAACTGCCCCTTCGTGTTGACTTCATTCACAGGGTGGAGTTCGGAGAGGTGTCCGGGCATCGGGTTCTTATCAAGAGGGGACCGGGAAATCGGGGTCCTACGGAATGTGGAACCACCCACGAGGCCACGTCTGGAATGTCTTCGTGAGACCGGCCTCATCCTGAGGTGCGACCGGAAGGTCTGGAACCCCTTCCAGACAAAGCAGGGGAGTCGACCCTCCTGTCCAGATCAGGAGGGGAGAAAGGGCTCAGAGGAGGGGGTGCCGGAAAACCTCAGTGTTCCTCTCGAGGGAGACCGGGATTTCGGGGAACTTTGTGGGTCGCATCAAGGCTGCCAAGTGCCCTTTCGACCTCCAATTCCTAACGTGGGACTTCTCCTGAGGCGCTGTAGCGGGAAGGGCTTCATCTTGCGATGACGGGGGAGCCACGTGGTTTTTCTCGAGTTACGGCGGGATTCTCGAGTTACGACGGGGAATTCAGGTTGCCTCTTGTGTTGGCCCAGGCAAGTCCAATCTTCCATTCGAGTTGCGAAGGAAAGCTGGGGATTGCTCTCGAGTGACTGCAGGGCCAATAGACCTCATCTAGGCTTGTGTCCAGAAGCCAATGTTCCTCTCCAGGGGCGACAGGGATCTCGGGGTTGCATTCCAGACGCACCCGGGAGACAGGCATTCATCTCGAGTGGAAGCAAAGAACCCCGCTCTGCTCTCGAATCACGACGGGTATCTCTTGGAGCTCACTGGGTGGACTCAAGGGAGTCAAGCCTCCTGAGGCGTTTGGAGAGAGGTCGCGAGATTGGTCTCTAGGCCATGCAGGAGACGAAGGCCCTCATCTCTCGATGACGGGGAATCTCGGGGTTGTTCTCGAGCGGCGGCCCCAGTGTGCGGTTTCTCACGAGGTACGACGGCGAGGTCAGTGAGCCTCTCGTGGGGCGCCAGGGAAGCCGGGTCTCCATGCGAGTGGCGAGGGGAGCGCGTCATTGCTCCCGAGCCATGGTAGGGGAGGGCCTCGAGACGGGTTGAAGAAGGGTCTTCGAGGTCTTTCGGGGTGAGGCAGGAAACCCTGGGTGACCTCAGCTTGCTGCAGGTGGTCTGAGGAAGCCAGAGAAACTGGAGGTGGGAGGGGCCTCTCTGGAGGGGCCTCAGGGTGAAAGAGGCTCAATCATTCAGGCAGAAGGCAGGAACCGCAGGGTACACCAGTTTCAGACTCCGCAGGGTCCCTGCAGACTGGGGACAGGAGAGTCAGGCCTCGTCCTTGGGTTAGGCATGGAGGATAATGGGGGAGAGGGGTCGAGTGTTTTGGAACCTGGGTTTTTCCGAACGATGCACGGCAAAAAGCTTCGTGTTGACTTGCATTCACAGGTGGAGTTCGGAGGCCGGGCATCGTTTCAAGAGGGGACCGGGAAACGGGGTCCTAAATGTGGAACCACCCACGAGGCCACGTCTGGAATGTCTTCGTGAACCGGCCTTCCTGAGTGCGACCGGAAGGTCGGGCCCTTCCAGACAAAGCAAGTCGAGGGTCCCAGGTCACAGACAGGAAAGGGCTCTCAGAGGAGGGGGTTAATCAAACCTCAGGGTTCCTCCAGGGAGAGGGATTTCGGGGAACTTTGTGGGTCGCATCAAGGGTGCCATGCGTGCCAAAACCATTCACCTGGGACTTCTCCTGAGGCCTGTAGCGGGAAAGGGCTCATCTTTAGACGGGGGAGAACACTGGTGGTTCTCTCAGTTACGGCGGGATCTGAACAATCACATGTGGGGAACAGGCTGCCTCTTGTGTTGGCCAGAGGAATCTTCCATTCGAGTTGGAAGGAAACACTGCTCTCAGCCAGGAATAGATCTCATCTAGGCTTGTGTCCAGAAGCCAATGTTCCTCTCCAGGGCGACAGGGATCTCGGGGGCACAGACCACCCGGGGAGACAGGATCTCGGTGGAAGCAAAGCAGAAAGTCTGCAGATCTGGAGTTGGGGGTATCTCTCGAGAGCTTGGAGGGGACTCGAGATTGGTCCCGCCATGCGTTTGACGAGCCTCATTCCTCGATGACCATGCAGGGCGGAGTTCCTCACGGCTCCCAGCAGTGTGTTTCAGCGGCGGCGATTCGGTTCCTGAGGTACGACGCGAGGTCAGTGAGCCTCCATGGGCGCCATGGAAGGGGGTCTCCATAGTGCGAGGGGCCGGCTCCCGGCATGGTAGGGGAATCTGGCCTCTAGACGTGTTGAAGAAGGTCTCCCGAGGTCTTTCTCGGGTTGAGGCAGGAAACCCTGGGTTCCCTCGACTTGTGCAGGTGACCTCAGGGGGCTTCTCATGGTGGCTCTGAGAAGCCAAGGAAACTGGAGGTGGGAGGGGCCTCTCGGGACCCCACTGGGCTTGGTGCATTGGAAGAGGGCCTCATCTCCAGCTGAGGCAGGAACCGCAGGGTACCTCTGATTTCAGACTCCGATCGCAGGGTCCCTGCAGACTGGGGACAGGAGAGTCAGGCCTCGGCTTGGGTTGAGGCATGGAACTCCGCTTGCCTCTCAAGATGTCCCCGGGGAGAGAGGCCGCTTGTCGAGCTGTATTTGGAACCTGGGGTTTTTCCGACGATGCACGGAAAACTGCCCCTTCGTGTTGACTTCATTCACAGGGTGGAGTTCGGAGAGGTGTCCGGGCATCGAGTTCTTATCAAGAGGGGACCGGGAAATCGGGGTCCTACGGAATGTGGAACCACCCACGAGGCCACGTCTGGAATGTCTTCGTGAGACCGGCCTCATCCTGAGGTGCGACCGGAAGGTCGGGAACCCCTTCCAGACAAAGCAGGGGAGTCGACCCTCCTGTCCAGATCAGGAGGGGAGAAAGGGCTCAGAGGAGGGGGTGCCGGAAAACCTCAGTGTTCCTCTCGAGGGAGACCGGGATTTCGGGGAACTTTGTGGGTCGCATCAAGGGTGCCAAGTGCCCTTTCGACCTCCAATTCCTAACGTGGGACTTCTCCTGAGACGCTGTAGCGGGAAGGGCTTCATCTTGCGATGACGGGGGAGCCACGTGGTCTTTCTCGAGTTACGGCGGGATTCTCGAGTTACGACGGGGAATTCAGGCTGCCTCTTGAGTTGGCCCAGGCAAGTCCAACCTTCCATTCGAGTTGCGAAGGAAAGCTGGGGATTGCTCTCGAGTGACTGCAGGGCCAACAGACCTCATCTAGGCTTGTGTCCAGAAGCCAATGTTCCTCTCCAGGGGCGACAGGGATCTCGGGGTTGCATTCCAGACGCACCCGGGGAGACAGGCATTCATCTCGAGTGGAAGCAAAGAAGCCCGCTCTGCTCTCGAATCGCGACGGGTATCTCTTGGAGCTCACTGGGTGGACTCAAGCGAGTCAAGCCTCCTGAGGCGTTTGGAGAGAGGTCGCGAGATTGGTCTCTAGGCCATGCAGGAGACGAAGGCCCTCATCTCTCGATGACGGGGGATCTCGGGGTTGTTCTCGAGCGGCGACCCCAGTGTGCGGTTTCTCACGAGGTACGACGGCGAGGTCAGTGAGCCTCTCGTGGGGCGCCAGGGAAGTCGGGTCTCCATGCGAGTGGCGAGGGGAGCGCGTCATTGCTCCCGAGCCATGGTAGGGGAGGGCCTGGCCTCGAGTTGAAGAAGGTCTCTCGAGGTCTTTCGGGTTGGCAGAAACCAGGGTTCCACTGTGATGTTCATTCAGGCTCTGAGAAGCCAGGGAATGGAGGTGAGGAGGGGCCTCAGGGAAACTCAGTGGTGCATTGGAAGAGGGCCTCATCCCAGTTGAGGCAGAAGGCAGGGGATTTCAGTCCGATCAAGGCCCTGCAGACTGGGGACAGGAGAGTCAGGCCTCGTCTTGGGTTGAGGCATGGAGCTTGCCTAGATGGGGGAGAGGGGGGAAGGGGTCGAGTCTTGCAGAAATGGGTTTCTTCCTGTTATCACGGCAGCTTATGTGTTGACTTCATTTCTGGGTTGGAGGCCTGTTAACATTTTAAGACCTTTTCTTCGGAAAACCGGAAATCTCTAATGTGGAAGGTCAGGAGCCACCCTCCAAAGCTTCGATGAAGGCCTCATTCCTGCAGAGCAAAGGGAAGTGGGCCCCTTCCAGACAAAGAAGGGACTCAAGGGTCCCAGGTCCAAACATTAAAGCTACTCTTAGACCAAGGAGATTAATCAATACCTCCAGGGACACAGCAGGAAAGGATTTGGAAACTTTGTGGCCACAAGGGTCCAAGTGCCCATTCACCTCCAATTCCTAATCAATCTTGTAACTACTCAAAGGGCTTGTGTTTAGACGGGGAGAACATCTCCTGCCTCTCACAGTTGGAGGCTCTGAACAATCACATGTGGCCGGAAAAACCTCTTCAGGCAGGCAAGAGGATTTCCAAAGGAGTTTGAAGGAAACACTGTCACACCCAGGAATTATTCACTGGCTGTAAGCCAATGTCTGGGGCGAGGGATCTGGGGGAGAGCCCCCGGGGAGTCAGAGGGTTCAGGTGGAAGCAAAGCAAAAGTAGGCTGCTCTGGTTTGGGGGTATCTCTCGAGAGCTCAGGGGGACTGAAGGATCCCGCCTCTGCGTTTGACGAGCCTCCTTCTCATGACCTTGCATGGGCGGAGTTCCTCACTGGCTCCCAGCAGTGGTAGGGTCTCAGCGGCGCCAGTGTGCGGTTTCTCAAGGATGACGCGAGGAAAGTGAGGGTCTCCATGGCGAGTGAAGTCGATAGTGCGAGGGGCCGAGCCATGGTAGGGAATCTGGCCTCGAGACGTGTAGAAGAAGGTCTCTCGAGGTCTCTCTCGGGTTGAGGCAGGAAACCCTGGGTTCTCTCGACTTGTGCAGGTGACCTCAGGGGGCTTCTCATGGTGGCTCTGAGAAGCCAGGGAACCTGGAGGTGGGAGGGGCCTCTCGGGACTCCACTGGGTTTGGTGCATTGGAAGAGGGCCTCATCTCCAGCTGAGGCAGGAACCGCAGGGTACCTCTGATTTCAGACTCCGATCGCAGGGTCCCTGCAGACTGGGGACAGGAGAGTCAGGCCTCGTCTTGGGTGGAGGCATGGAACTCCGCTTGCCTCTCGAGATGTCCCCGGGGAGAGAGGCCACTTGTCGAGCTGTATTTGGAACCTGGGGTTTTTCCGAACGATGCACGGAAAAACTGCCCCTTCGTGTGGACTGCATTCACAGGGTGGAGTTCGGAGAGGTGGCCGGGCATCGGGTTCTTATCAAGAGGGGACCGGGAAATCGGGGTCCTACGGAATGTGGAACCACCCACGAGGCCACGTCTGGAATGTCTTCGTGAGACCGGCCTCATCCTGAGGTGCGACCGGAAGGTCGGGAACCCCTTCCAGACAAAGCAGGGGAGTCGACCCTCCTGTCCAGATCTGGAGGGGAGAAAGGGCTCAGAGGAGGGGTGCCGGAAAACCTCAGTGTTCTTCTCGAGGGAGACCGGGATTTCGGGGAACTTTGTGGGTCGCATCAAGGGTGCCAAGTGCCCTTTCGACCTCCAATTCCTAACGTGGGACTTCTCCTGAGGCGCTGTAGCGGGAAAGGGCTTCATCTTGCGATGACGGGGGAGCCACGTGGTTTTTCTCGAGTTACGGCGGGATCCTCGAGTTACGACGGGGAATTCAGGCTGCCTCTTGTGTTGGCCCAGGCAAGTCCAATCTTCCATTCGAGTTGCGAAGGAAAGCTGGGGATTGCTCTCGAGTGACTGCAGGGCCAATAGACCTCATCTAGGCTTGTGTCCAGAAGCCAATGTTCCTCTCCAGGGGCGACAGGGATCTCGGGGTTGCATTCCAGACGCACCCGGGGAGACAGGCATTCATCTCGAGTGGAAGCAAAGAACCCCGCTCTGCTCTCGAATCGCGACGGGTATCTCTTGGAGCTCACTGGGTGGACTCAAGGGAGTCAAGCCTCCTGAGGCGTTTGGAGAGAGGTCGCGAGATTGGTCTCTAGGCCATGCAGGAGACGAAGGCCCTCATCTCTCGATGACGGGGGAATCTCGGGGTTGTTCTCGAGCGGCGGCCCCAGTGTGCGGTTTCTCACGAGGTACGACGGCGAGGTCAGTGAGCCTCCCGTGGGGCGCCAGGGAAGTCGGGTCTCCATGCGAGTGGCGAGGGGGAGCGTCACTGCTCCCGAGCCATGGTAGGGGAATCTGGCCTCGAGACGTGTTGAAGAAGGTCTCTCGAGGTCTTTCCGGGTTGAGGCAGGAAACCCTGGGTTCCCTCGACTTGTGCAGGTGACCTCAGGGGCTTCTCATGGTGGCTCTGAGAAGCCAGGGAAACTGGAGGTGGGAGGGGCCTCTCGGGACCCCACTGGGTTTGGTGCATTGGAAGAGGGCCTCATCTCCAGCTGAGGCAGGAACCGCAGGGTACCTCTGATTTCAGACTCCGATCGCAGGGTCCCTGCAGACTGGGGACAGGAGAGTCAGGCCTCGTCTTGGGTGGAGGCATGGAACTCCGCTTGCCTCTCGAGATGTCCCCGGGGAGAGAGGCCGCTTGTCGAGCTGTATTTGGAACCTGGGGTTTTTCCGAACGATGCACGGAAAAACTGCCCCTTCGTGTTGACTTCATTCACAGGGTGGAGTTCGGAGAGGTGTCCGGGCATCGGGTTCTTATCAAGAGGGGACCGGGAAATCGGGGTCCTACGGAATGTGGAACCACCCACGAGGCCACGTCTGGAATGTCTTCGTGAGACCGGCCTCATCCTGAGGTGCGACCGGAAGGTCGGGAACCCCTTCCAGACAAAGCAGGGGAGTCGACCCTCCTGTCCAGATCAGGAGGGGAGAAAGGGCTCAGAGGAGGGGGTGCCGGAAAACCTCAGTGTTCCTCTCGAGGGAGACCGGGATTTCGGGGAACTTTGTGGGTCGCATCAAGGGTGCCAAGTGCCCTTTCGACCTCCAATTCCTAACGTGGGACTTCTCCTGAGGCGCTGTAGCGGGAAAGGGCTTCATCTTGCGATGACGGGGGAGCCACGTGGTTTTTCTCGAGTTACGGCGGGATTCTCGAGTTACGACGGGGAATTCAGGCTGCCTCTTGTGTTGGCCCAGGCAAGTCCAATCTTCCATTCGAGTTGCGAAGGAAAGCTGGGGATTGCTCTCGAGTGACTGCAGGGCCAATAGACCTCATCTAGGCTTGTGTCCAGAAGCCAATGTTCCTCTCCAGGGGCGACAGGGATCTCGGGGTTGCATTCCAGACGCACCCGGGGAGACAGGCATTCATCTCGAGTGGAAGCAAAGAACCCCGCTCTGCTCTCGAATCGCGACGGGTATCTCTTGGAGCTCACTGGGTGGACTCAAGGGAGTCAAGCCTCCTGAGGCGTTTGGAGAGAGGTCGCGAGATTGGTCTCTAGGCCATGCAGGAGACGAAGGCCCTCATCTCTCGATGACGGGGGAATCTCGGGGTTGTTCTCGAGCGGCGGCCCCAGTGTGCGGTTTCTCACGAGGTACGACGGCGAGGTCAGTGAGCCTCTCGTGGGGCGCCAGGGAAGTCGGGTCTCCATGCGAGTGGCGAGGGGGAGCGCGTCATTGCTCCCGAGCCATGGTAGGGGAGGGCCCTGGCCGGTTGAAGAAGGGTCTCTCGAGGTCTTTCGGGTAGGCAGAAACCAGGGTTCCCTCGCTTGTGCAGGTGACCTCAGGGGCTCAAGGTGGTCTGGAATGAGGAGGGCTCAGTGAGGGGCCTCAGTGGGCAAAGAGGCTGATCATTCAGCCAGAAGGTGAGGCAGGAACCGCAGGGTAGACCTCTGTTTCAGGATCGCAGGCCCTGCAGACTGGGGACAGAGTCAGGCCTCGTCCTTGGGTTGAGGCATGGAGGAGAATGGGGGAAGGGGTCGAGTCTTGCAGCAAACCTGGGGTTTTTCCGAACGATGCACGGAAAAAGCTTCGTGTTGACTTGCATTCACAGGGTGGAGTTCGGAGAGGTGTCCGGGCATCGGGTTCTTACCAGAGAATCGGGGTCTCTACGGAATGTGGAACCACCCACGAGGCCACGTCTGGAATGTCCTCGTGAGACCGGCCTCATCCTGAGGCGAAGGTGGCGGGAACCCTTCCAGACAAAGCAGGGAGTCGAGAGTCCCAGATCCAGACAGGAAAGGGGCTCAGAGGAGGGGGTCAAAACCTCAGGGTTCCTCTCAGGGAGAGGGATTTCGGGAACTTTGTGGGTGCAAGGGCAAGTGTGCCAAGTGCCCTTCACCTCCAATTTCTAATGGGATCTTGTAACTGGAAAAGCTTTGTCTTGCGAACGAAGCCACGGGTTTTCTCGAGTTGGGAGGCTCTGAACAATCACTTGTGGCCCAGGCAAGTCCAATTCTTCCAGGCGAGATTGCGAAAAGGCTTTGCAGGGCCAATAGACCTCATCTAGGCTTGGTCCAGAAGCCAATGTTCCTCTCCAGGGGCGACAGGGATCTCGGGGTTGCAGACCACCCGGGGAGACAGGCATTCATCTCGAGTGGAAGCAAAGAAGGCCGCTCTGCTCTCGGGGGTATCTCTTGAGAGCTCCTGGGTGGACTCAAGAAGTCAAGCCTCGAGCGTTTGGAGAGAGCCTCCTCATGACCATGCAGGGCGGACCCTCACTCATGGGGAGGTTTTCTCAGCGGCGGCCAGTGTGCGGTTTCTCACAGGGCGAGGTCAGTGAGCCTCAGTGGGCGCCAGGGAAGGGGTCTCCATAGTGCGAGGGGCGCGGCTCCCGAGCCATGGTAGGGGAATCTGGCCTCGAGACGTGTTGAAGAAGGTCTCTCGAGGTCTTTCTCGGGTTGAGGCAGGAAACCCTGGGTTCCCTCGACTTGTGCAGGTGACCTCAGGGGGCTTCTCATGGTGGCTCTGAGAAGCCAGGGAAACTGGAGGTGGGAGGGGCCTCTCGGGACTCCACTGGGTTTGGTGCATTGGAAGAGGGCCTCATCTCCAGTTGAGGCAGGAACCGCAGGGTACCTCTGATTTCAGACTCCGATCGCAGGGTCCCTGCAGACTGGGGACAGGAGAGTCAGGCCTCGTCTTGGGTTGAGGCATGGAACTCCGCTTGCCTCTCGAGATGTCCCCGGGGAGAGAGGCCACTTGTCGAGCTGTATTTGGAACCTGGGGTTTTTCCGAACGATGCACGGAAAAACTGCCCCTTCGTGTTGACTTCATTCACAGGGTGGAGTTCGGAGAGGTGTCCGGGCATCGGGTTCTTATCAAGAGGGGACCGGGAAATCGGGGTCCTACGGAATGTGGAACCACCCACGAGGCCACGTCTGGAATGTCTTCGTGAGACCGGCCTCATCCTGAGGTGCGACCGGAAGGTCGGGAACCCCTTCCAGACAAAGCAGGGGAGTCGACCCTCCTGTCCAGATCAGGAGGGGAGAAAGGGCTCAGAGGAGGGGGTGCCGGAAAACCTCAGTGTTCCTCTCGAGGGAGACCGGGATTTCGGGGAACTTTGTGGGTCGCATCAAGGGTGCCAAGTGCCCTTTCGACCTCCAATTCCTAACGTGGGACTTCTCCTGAGGCGCTGTAGCGGGAAAGGGCTTCATCTTGCGATGACGGGGGAGCCACGTGGTTTTTCTCGAGTTACGGCGGGATTCTCGAGTTACGACGGGGAATTCAGGCTGCCTCTTGTGTTGGCCCAGGCAAGTCCAATCTTCCATTCGAGTTGCGAAGGAAAGCTGGGGATTGCTCTCGAGTGACTGCAGGGCCAATAGACCTCATCTAGGCTTGTGTCCAGAAGCCAATGTTCCTCTCCAGGGGCGACAGGGATCTCGGGGTTGCATTCCAGACGCACCCGGGGAGACAGGCATTCATCTCGAGTGGAAGCAAAGAACCCCGCTCTGCTCTCGAATCGCGACGGGTATCTCTTGGAGCTCACTGGGTGGACTCAAGGGAGTCAAGCCTCCTGAGGCGTTTGGAGAGAGGTCGCGAGATTGGTCTCTAGGCCATGCAGGAGACGAAGGCCCTCATCTCTCGATGACGGGGGATCTCGGGGTTGTTCTCGAGCGGCGGCCCCAGTGTGCGGTTTCTCACGAGGTACGACGGCGAGGTCAGTGAGCCTCTCGTGGGGCGCCAGGGAAGTCGGGTCTCCATGCGAGTGGCGAGGGGAGCGCGTCATTGCTCCCGAGCCATGGTAGGGGAGGGCCTCGAGACGTGTTGAAGAAGGTCTCTCGAGGTCTTTCGGGTAGGCGAAACCAGGGACCCTGCTTGTTGAATGTTCATGGAGGCTCTCAAGGGAAATGGAGGTGGGAGGGCTCAGTGAGGAAACTCAGTGGTGCAAAGAGGCTCATCTCATTCAGGCAGAAGGCAGGAGAAGAACGACAGGGTGAGACCAAGTTTCGGAGACAAGGCCCGCACTTGGGTTTCAAAGTAGTTTTTTGCCTTAAGTTGTGCATAGAGGATAATGGGGAAGGGGTCGAGTCTTGCAGAAACCTGGCTTTTTTCCGAACGATCACGGCAAAAGCTTCGGTGACTTGCATCATCTTCTGGCCGGAGGCCGTTAACATTTTAAGACCTTTTCTTCAGAAAACCGGGAAATCTCTAAAGGTGGAACCACAGGAGGCCACGTCTGGAATGCTTCGTGAGACCGGCCTTCCTGAGAGCGAAGGTGGGCCCCTTCCAGACAAAGAAGGGACTCGAGGGTCCCAGGTCCAAACAGGAAAGGGACTCTCAGAGGAAGGGGTTAATCAAACCTCCAGGGACCAGCAGGTAAGGGATTTGGGAACTTTGTGGCGCACAAGGGCCCAACAAGTGCCCCATTCACCTCCAATTTCTAATGAATCTTGTAACTACTCAAAGGGCTTTGTCTTGAGACGGGGGAGAACACTGGTTTTTCTCTCAGTTGGGAGGCTCTGAACAATCACTTGTGGCCGGCAAAACCTATTCAGGCAGGCTAGAGGATTTCCAGGAGTTTGAAGGTTAAACACTGTCACCCAGGAATTCATCTAGGCTGTAAGCCAATGTTCCTCTCCAGGGGCGAGGGATCTCGGGGAGCACCCGGGGAGACAGGCATTCATCTCGAGTGGAAGCAAAGAAGGCCGCTCTGCTCTTGGGGGTATCTCTTGGAGCTCACTGGGTGGACTCAAGGGAGTCAAGCCTCCTGAGCGTTTGGAGAGACTCCTTCCTCATGACCATGCATGGGCGGAGGCCCTCATCTCCCGGCAGTGATCGGGGTTCTCAGCGGCGGCCCCAGTGTGCGGTTTCTCAAGGACGACGCGAGGTCAGTGAGCCTCTCGTGGGCGCCAGGGAAGTCGGGTCTCCATAGTGCGAGGGGCCGGCTCCCGGCCATGGTAGGGGAATCTGGCCTCGAGACGTGTTGAAGAAGGTCTCTCGAGGTCTTTCTCGGGTTGAGGCAGGAAACCCTGGGTTCCCTCGACTTGTGCAGGTGACCTCAGGGGGCTTCTCATGGTGGCTCTGAGAAGCCAGGGAAACTGGAGGTGGGAGGGGCCTCTCGGGACTCCACTGGGTTTGGTGCATTGGAAGAGGGCCTCATCTCCAGTTGAGGCAGGAACCGCAGGGTACCTCTGATTTCAGACTCCGATCGCAGGGTCCCTGCAGACTGGGGACAGGAGAGTCAGGCCTCGTCTTGGGTTGAGGCATGGAACTCCGCTTGCCTCTCGAGATGTCCCCGGGGAGAGAGGCCACTTGTCGAGCTGTATTTGGAACCTGGGGTTTTTCCGAACGATGCACGGAAAAACTGCCCCTTCGTGTTGACTTCATTCACAGGGTGGAGTTCGGAGAGGTGTCCGGGCATCGGGTTCTTATCAAGAGGGGACCGGGAAATCGGGGTCCTACGGAATGTGGAACCACCCACGAGGCCACGTCTGGAATGTCTTCGTGAGACCGGCCTCATCCTGAGGTGCGACCGGAAGGTCGGGAACCCCTTCCAGACAAAGCAGGGGAGTCGACCCTCCTGTCCAGATCAGGAGGGGAGAAAGGGCTCAGAGGAGGGGGTGCCGGAAAACCTCAGTGTTCCTCTCGAGGGAGACCGGGATTTCGGGGAACTTTGTGGGTCGCATCAAGGGTGCCAAGTGCCCTTTCGACCTCCAATTCCTAACGTGGGACTTCTCCTGAGGCGCTGTAGCGGGAAAGGGCTTCATCTTGCGATGACGGGGGAGCCACGTGGTTTTTCTCGAGTTACGGCGGGATTCTCGAGTTACGACGGGGAATTCAGGCTGCCTCTTGTGTTGGCCCAGGCAAGTCCAATCTTCCATTCGAGTTGCGAAGGAAAGCTGGGGATTGCTCTCGAGTGACTGCAGGGCCAATAGACCTCATCTAGGCTTGTGTCCAGAAGCCAATGTTCCTCTCCAGGGGCGACAGGGATCTCGGGGTTGCATTCCAGACGCACCCGGGAGACAGGCATTCATCTCGAGTGGAAGCAAAGAACCCCGCTCTGCTCTCGAGTCGCGACGGGTATCTCTTGGAGCTCACTGGGTGGACTCAAGGGAGTCAAGCCTCCTGAGGCGTTTGGAGAGAGGTCGCGAGATTGGTCTCTAGGCCATGCAGGAGACGAAGGCCCTCATCTCTCGATGACGGGGGATCTCGGGGTTGTTCTCGAGCGGCGGCCCCAGTGTGCGGTTTCTCACGAGGTACGACGGCGAGGTCAGTGAGCCTCTCGTGGGGCGCCAGGGAAGTCGGGTCTCCATGCGAGTGGCGAGGGGAGCGCGTCATTGCTCCCGAGCCATGGTAGGGGAGGGGCCTCGAGACGGTTGAAGAAGGGTCTCTCGAGGTCTTTCGGGTAGGCAGAAACCAGGGTTCCCTGACTTGTTGAATGTTCATGGAGGCTCTCAAGAGGAATGGAGGTGGGAGGGCTCAGGGAGGAAACTGGGTGGCATTGGAAGAGGGCTCATCTCCATTGAGGCAGAAGGCAGGAGAAAGAACCGACAGGGTGAGACCAAGTTTGGGAGAACAAGGCCCGTTTGGGTTCATGGAAGTTTTTTGCCTTAAGTTGTGCCTAGAGGATAATGGGGAAGGGGTTGGGAATGTATGCCGAACCTGGCTTTCTTCCTGTTGACTTATCACAGGCAAAAGTTCGGAGACTTGCATCATCTTCTGGCCCGGAGGCCTGTTAACATTTTAAGACCTTTTCTTCAGAAAACCGCCATTTTCTCTGAAGGTGGTTGGTCAGGAGCCACCCTCCAGAAAGCAGGGGATAAAGTTGCATTCCTGCAGAGCAAAGGGAGGAGGGCTATGCCAAGGAAAAGGAGTGTTCACAAGGGTCCCAGGTTTCAAACTTTGTGGGTACTCTTAGACCAAGTGCCTTAATCAATTCCTGCCAGGGACTTCTCCAGGTAGGGGATATGGAAACTTAGCAGCAAACAAGGGCCCAACAGGTGAAAAACCATTCACGGCGGGATTTCTAGTTAATCTTGGAATTCAGGAGCCTTTGTGTTGGCCAGGCAAGTCCATCTTCCTTCGAGTTGGGAGGCTCCTGGACATTCTCATGTGCAGGGAAAAACCTCATCAGGCAGGCCAGAGGCCAAAGGAGTTTCCAGGGGCGACAGGGATCTCGGGGTTATTCCAGGGACCCGGGGAGAAGGCATTCATCTCGAGTGGAAGGGAAGAACCCCCCGTCGAATCCAGAGGGTTCTCTGGAAGCTCAAGCAGAAAGTAGGCAGACTCTGGTTTGGGGTATATGCTCGAGAATTTCCAGGGGACTCCTGAAGCTGATCCCTTGGCTGCGTATGACGAGCCTCATTCTCGATGACGGGGGTCATCGGCGGAGTTCCCTCACGGCTCCCAGCAGTGTGGGTTTCTCAGTGGAGGCGAGGTCAGAGCCTCTCGTGGGGCGTGGAAAGTCGGGTCTCCATGCGAGGGGGCGCTCATTGCTCCCGAGCTCATGGCAGTAGGGAATCTGGCCTCGAGACGTGTTGAAGAAGGTCTCTCGAGGTCTTTCTCGGGTTGAGGCAGGAAACCCTGGGTTCCCTCGACTTGTGCAGGTGACCTCAGGGGGCTTCTCATGGTGGCTCTGAGAAGCCAGGGAAACTGGAGGTGGGAGGGGCCTCTCGGGACTCCACTGGGTTTGGTGCATTGGAAGAGGGCCTCATCTCCAGTTGAGGCAGGAACCGCAGGGTACCTCTGATTTCAGACTCCGATCGCAGGGTCCCTGCAGACTGGGGACAGGAGAGTCAGGCCTCGTCTTGGGTTGAGGCATGGAACTCCGCTTGCCTCTCGAGATGTCCCCGGGGAGAGAGGCCACTTGTCGAGCTGTATTTGGAACCTGGGGTTTTTCCGAACGATGCACGGAAAAACTGCCCCTTCGTGTTGACTTCATTCACAGGGTGGAGTTCGGAGAGGTGTCCGGGCATCGGGTTCTTATCAAGAGGGGACCGGGAAATCGGGGTCCTACGGAATGTGGAACCACCCACGAGGCCACGTCTGGAATGTCTTCGTGAGACCGGCCTCATCCTGAGGTGCGACCGGAAGGTCGGGAACCCCTTCCAGACAAAGCAGGGGAGTCGACCCTCCTGTCCAGATCAGGAGGGGAGAAAGGGCTCAGAGGAGGGGGTGCCGGAAAACCTCAGTGTTCCTCTCGAGGGAGACCGGGATTTCGGGGAACTTTGTGGGTCGCATCAAGGGTGCCAAGTGCCCTTTCGACCTCCAATTCCTAACGTGGGACTTCTCCTGAGGCGCTGTAGCGGGAAAGGGCTTCATCTTGCGATGACGGGGGAGCCACGTGGTTTTTCTCGAGTTACGGCGGGATTCTCGAGTTACGACGGGAATTCAGGCTGCCTCTTGTGTTGGCCCAGGCAGGTCCAATCTTCCATTCGAGTTGCGAAGGAAAGCTGGGGATTGCTCTCGAGTGACTGCAGGGCCAATAGACCTCATCTAGGCTTGTGTCCAGAAGCCAATGTTCCTCTCCAGGGGCGACAGGGATCTCGGGGTTGCATTCCAGACGCACCCGGGAGACAGGCATTCATCTCGAGTGGAAGCAAAGAACCCCGCTCTGCTCTCGAATCGCGACGGGTATCTCTTGGAGCTCACTGGGTGGACTCAAGGGAGTCAAGCCTCCTGAGGCGTTTGGAGAGAGGTCGCGAGATTGGTCTCTAGGCCATGCAGGAGACGAAGGCCCTCATCTCTCGATGACGGGGAATCTCGGGGTTGTTCTCGAGCGGCGGCCCCAGTGTGCGGTTTCTCACGAGGTACGACGGCGAGGTCAGTGAGCCTCTCGTGGGGCGCCAGGGAAGTCGTGTCTCCATGCGTGTGGCGAGTTGGAGCGCGTCATTGCTCCCGAGCCATGGTAGGGGAATCTGGCCTCGAGACGTGTTGAAGAAGGTCTCTCGAGGTCTTTCTCGGGTTGAGGCAGGAAACCCTGGGTTCCCTCGACTTGTGCAGGTGACCTCAGGGGGCTTCTCATGGTGGCTCTGAGAAGCCAGGGAAACTGGAGGTGGGAGGGGCCTCTCGGGACTCCACTGGGTTTGGTGCATTGGAAGAAGGCCTCATCTCCAGCTGAGGCAGGAACCGCAGGGTACCTCTGATTTCAGACTCCGATCGCAGGGTCCCTGCAGACTGGGGACAGGAGAGTCAGGCCTCGTCTTGGGTTGAGGCATGGAACTCCGCTTGCCTCTCGAAATGTCCCCGGAGAGAGAGGCCGCTTGTCGAGCTGTACTTGGAACCTGGGGTTTTTTCCGAACGATGCACGGAAATACTGCCCCTTCGTGTTGACTTCATTCACAGGGTGGAGTTCGGAGAGGTGTCCGGGCATCGGGTTCTTATCAAGAGGGGACCGGGAAATCGGGGTCCTACGGAATGTGGAACCACCCACGAGGCCACGTCTGGAATGTCTTCGTGAGACCGGCCTCATCCTGAGGTGCGACCGGAAGGTCGGGAACCCCTTCCAGACAAAGCAGGGGAGTCGACCCTCCTGTCCAGATCAGGAGGGGAGAAAGGGCTCAGAGGAGGGGGTGCCGGAAAACCTCAGTGTTCCTCTCGAGGAGACCGGGATTTCGGGGAACTTTGTGGGTCGCATCAATGGTGCCAAGGGCCCTTTCGACCTCCAATTCCTAACGTGGGACTTCTCCTGAGGCGCTGTAGCGGGAAAGGGCTTCATCTTGCGATGACGGGGGAGCCACGTGGTTTTTCTCGAGTTACGGCGGGATTCTCGAGTTACGACGGGAATTCAGGCTGCCTCTTGTGTTGGCCCAGGCAAGTCCAATCTTCCATTCGAGTTGCGAAGGAAAGCTGGGGATTGCTCTCGAGTGACTGCAGGGCCAATAGACCTCATCTAGGCTTGTGTCCAGAAGCCAATGTTCCTCTCCAGGGGCGACAGGGATCTCGGGGTTGCATTCCAGACGCATGCGGGGAGACAGGCATTCATCTCGAGTGGAAGCAAAGAACCCCGCTCTGCTCTCGAATCGCGACGGGTATCTCTTGGAGCTCACTGGGTGGACTCAAGGGAGTCAAGCCTCCTGAGGCGTTTGGAGAGAGGTCGCGAGATTGGTCTCTAGGCCATGCAGGAGACGAAGGCCCTCATCTCTCGATGACGGGGGATCTCGGGGTTGTTCTCGGCGGCGGCCCCAGTGTGCGGTTTCTCACGAGGTACGACGGCGAGGTCAGTGAGCCTCTCGTGGGGCGCCAGGGAAGTCGGGTCTCCATGCGAGTGGCGAGGGGAGCGCGTCATTGCTCCCGAGCCATGGTAGGGGAGGG